>NC_133421.1:7975000-8155000 GCF_049350105.2 Macaca mulatta | reverse complement strand
TCAATGATACCTCTTGGTGTAGTTGATGGTGTGTGACGACATGGGCATGTGTTAGTTCAGCCTTTCTCAAAAGTAAAATAAAAATACACATGCGAAGTCTTAAAACATGCCTGTACCCTATGATGTAGGAATCTAAGCTAAGAGAAAAATCAAATCAAATTGTGGACAAAAATTTACGCATAAAGATGCTGACTTTAGTATGTTTTGTTTTGTTTTTGAGACGGAGTCTCACTCTGTCACCGAGGCTGGAGTGCAGTGGGGCGATCTTGGCTCACTGCAAACTCTGCCTCCTAGGCTCAAGTGATCCTCCCCCCTCGGCCTCCCCCACTCCAGCCCCCAAGTAGCTGGGACTACAGGTGTGAGTCACCATGCCCAGTTTTTTTTTTTTTTTTTGAGATGGAGTCTTACTCTGTCCCCTGGCAGGAGTGCAGTGGCGTGATCTCAGCTCACTGCAACCCCTCCACCCCGCCGAGTTCAAGCGATTCTCCTGCCTCAGCCTCCCAAGTAGCTGGGATTACAGGCGCCTGCCACTGCGCCCAGCTAATTTTTGTATTTTTAGTAGAGACAGGGTTTCACCATGTTGGTCAAGCTGGTCTCAAACTCCTGACCTCAAGTGATCCGCCCACCTCGGCCTCCCAAAGTGCTGGGATTACAGGCGTGAGCCACGACGACTGTCCCAAGATGTTTACTTTGGTATGTTTTTATATCCTTGAAAAACTGAAAATATACATGCCTAACATTTAGGTAATAGTAGTTAAGGTGTGTCAGCTCAAAAGACTATTATGCAGTCATTAACAGTGTTTTTAAAGACTATTTCGTTATATTGAAAATGCGTATAATCTGAGGTAAATAAAGCAGATACAGAATCACATATAATGTATGATCTCAGTGATAATAAAAATATGTGAGCATAGAAAAGGTTGATATTGAAATAGAATAGCAGTTATCTTTGATGAACTGATAGGAGGATTAATATTTTCTCCTTTACAGTTTTCTGTATTTTCCAAATATCCCAGAAACAGGCATGCATTACTTGTATAATTTTTTAAAAGCTTAACGTTAAAGTGTTAAATAAAATGAGAGGGTAGGGTCGGGTGTGGTGGCCTGTAATCCCAGCACTTTGGGAGGCTGAGGCAGGTGGATCACGAGGTCAGGAGTTCAAGATCAGCCTGGCCAATATGGTGAAACCCCGTCTCTATTAAAACATAGAAAAATTAGCTGGGCATGGTGGCGCACACCTGTAGTCCCAGCTACTTGGGAGGCTGAGGCAGGAGAATCACTGGAACCCGGGAGGCGGAGCTTGCAGTGAGCCAAGATCATGCCACTGCACTACAGCCTGGGCGACAGAGCGAGACTCCGTCTCAAAAACACCAAAAAAAAAAAGAAAGAAAAGAAAAAGAAAAAAGGGAGGGTAGAACTTTATGTCAGAGTTCCCTTCTGGCTATAATCAATTTACTATTCTAATGGGCTGGGACCACCCACAGGGGCTGAGAGAACACTGTAGAGAGCCCTCAAGACCTGCCTGTCTTAAAGACAAACAGCAACAGGGCAGGTCCAGAGCCTGGAGTCAGCAGCTCACTGACCATGAGGATTCACCAAGTACATCTGCAGCGTTCCCTTGAAGCCGGCAGCCTTCCTAAAGTCCATCTGAAACTTTCCCAAGTGTTGAAGACTCTTCAGTGCCATCGAAAGTGGGCAGTGTGAGAGCCCTGCTCTGACCCTGCTAAACCATGGGGACTTGGCGGCCCCCTGTCCACCTGGTGCCAAGTGGGGTTTGGCCTGAGAGGTGAGCTCTTTCTGCCACTTCAGGTAAGGGACTCGTTGGAGAAGGTAGGCAGGCTGAGCCATTTTCACCTCCGTGGACCTCTCTGCTGTCCACACATCTGGACTTTGGGGACGCCACTCTCTGGCTCTTTCAGACCACACATCCCCAACGGCCAGGACACACAACACTGTCTGGTGAGTTGTCCTGAGGGTGGGGCATCTGGAACACTTCCTAAGAGGGAGTCACTGAGGGACAGCCTGCTCACTCCCAGCTACTTCTGGGATCTCAGAATCACTGGATCCAATCCAGCAGGTCAGCCCAGGTGAGGCTACCTGGAGAAAGGAAAGGGGCCTTTGGTGAGGCCCTGGTGGAAGGAAGGGCACCATGTGAGTTTACAGAGGGAGCTCCCCAGGGAGGGAGCCCTTGGAGGCAGGAGCCTAGAGCCCTGTGCTCAGAACCCTGCGCCCAGCCTCTAGTCTGCGGCTTGTCAGGGCTTGGCTAGGACCTCCAGGAACCAGCTCCACGCCTGGCCAGTTAGAAACCAGAGAAAGTCAGAGGAATCAGAGGGCTAAGACACTGAGACAGACAGGCTTAGAGAGATAGTAAGAACGACAGTCGGCGGGAGGCAGGCAGAGGTGTGGGGAGACACAGGCTGAGAAACAGACAGTGCCTGAGACAGGGCGGAGAGGCCCCCGCGAGGCAGACTGTGCACATCAGCACCTCCAAACAGGCTGCCCCTCACAATCATCAGGGAACGCAAATTAAAGTACCCCTGATGTGCCATTCATTTCGCACCTACGAAATTAGCAAACATTAACACAATTATAATGTCTCATGCTGTTGAAGCTGTGGCGAAACCAGCTTACACACACTGCCAGTGGCAATGTAAATTAACACCGCCTGTTTAGGGAAGAAATTGGGCAATACGCTTCCCGAGCTATGAAAACGTTCATACCTTTTAATGTGGTGATTCTGCTCCTGGAAACGTGTTGTCAGGAAGTCATTCGACGGAACCATGAAAGATGTGTATCTAAAGACGATGAGGGCAGTGCTCTCTGCTATATCCCGTGGGCTCCAGTATGGCCACCATGAATATTTTTTAAAACAGGGAATATTAAGACTATAGGCTGGGCGTGGTGGCTTGAGCCTGTAATCCCAGCAGTTTGGGAGGCCGAGGTGGGTGGATCACCTGAAGTCAGGGGTTCGAGACCAACCTGGCCGACATGGCAAAACCCCGTCTCTACTAAAAATACAAAAATTAGCCAGATGTGGTAGCAGGCGCCTGTAATCCCAGCTACTCAGGAGGCTGAGGCAGGAGAATTGCTTGAACCCGGGAGGTGGAGGTTGCAGTGAGCTGAGATTGCGTCACTGCACTCCAGCCTGGGTGACAGAGAAAGATTCTGTCTCAAAAAAAAAAAAAAAAAAAGACTATATAGTATAACATTTAAGGGTTCTTAGAATATCTGAAAATAAGCAGAAAATAAAACCATCTTACATTAAAATTAATAATTCCATAAAACAGCTGCCTGAAAGCTCAGGGCAGCCCCACCCTTGCTGGTCTAGGGTGAATGGGTCTTGATTCCCGGCTGGCCATACAGACACTTCTGTCTTCCCACTGAGGGGCCTGCCCTGCCGCTCCCTGTCTGGAGCCACCCCAGTCATGAAGCCTAATCCGCAGACCTCAGACCGGTGGGGAGACAGGCTCAGCAAAGCCTGCCCACCTGGCCAGCTCATGGGGGGTGACCCTGGGGAGTCTGAGTGGTGCTCACTGAGTCACATCTGCTGAGGCGTGACTCTGATGTCACACCTACAGAAGCCAAACCAGAAAGGGAAAAAAGAGATGGTGGGGTTGGGTCTTCCTTTAAGAAAGGGATACAGTGATTCTGCAAGTTCTGAAGTGTCTTGCTAGTTGCAAGCACAGCGGTCTGTTTAAGCTAGCTGACGTCTGGACTCCCAGCTGGCGCATCACCGGCTGAAGACAATTTAGAATAGATTGAAGGCAAAGGAAGAAGGGATCCTGGGGTCACCCCTCCTCCACTGCCCCGACAGTAGGCACGATCTCATGCTAAACGTGATCGTCCAGTTCTGCATATTCCCCACCACTGTTACCCATCACAGAAGCTGGCACTGAACGGGAACTCAGTGAATTGTGGGTGAATGAAAAGGTGAGAATTTGACATATTCTAAGACCACGTAGTATAATGACCATGTAGTATGAATGGGTACGTGTCACCAGACAATTCCATGTCTATCCAAAGCCTGTCTAGCTTTCCAAATGTGCCCTTCATTGTGTTCTGGGGATGCTATGCCCCTTGGCCTGCCCTGCTAACTGCCAAGGGGAGGCCCTTCCTTACAGAGGCCAAGAACATTCAGGGACCGTGCCCAGGTCCAGACAAGCCCAACCTTGTTCATTTGCTCCACGGATAGCTACGGGACACAAAGAGGCTTTGTGACAGGCCTGCCCTTGATGTGCTTTCAATCTCACGGGAGAGACAAGAGTAAACAACAAAGAATCATTCACGGAGTGACCACATGGGTGCTATAAAAACAGGCGGCAGCAGTGGGGAGTGAGAACACCCAGGAAGTGGGCTCAGAGTCAAGGACTGGGCAAGTCTCCTTGGGGAGGTGGAAATGGAGCAGGAATTTGAGGACAAACAGGAGTTTATCGGACAGAAGGAGCAACTGAGGTCAGGGGCAAGTGTGAGTTCGCCTCAGCCTTCCCCAGCGTCTCATCAGTGAACCACTGGCAAGAAATTCATCCCGACCTTTCCTTCATTCATTCATTTGTTCCTTCCACCAACACTTACTGCATTCTGGCTCTGCGCCAGATGCTGTTCCAGGTTTGGGGATATAGGAGCAAACAAGTCCAAGTGCTTACCCTCCCGTGGGGAACACAGATCATAAACAATTAAGCAACGAATAAATAATATCAAGTCCCATTTTAGTAGGTGCTATAGAGAAATAGAAAAGGTTGACCAGGCACAGTGGCTCACACCTGTAATCCCACCACTTTGGGAGGCCGAGGCAGGCAGATCACCTGAGGTCAGGAGTTCGAGACCAGCCTGGCCAACATGGTGAAACCCTGGCTCTACTAAAAATACAAAAATTAGCCGGGCATGGTGGTGCATACCTGTCATTCCAGCTACTCAGAAGGCTGAGGCAGGAGAATCGCTTGAACCCAGCAGGCGGAGGTTGCAGTGAGCTGAGATTGTGCCACTGCACTTCAGCCTGGGTGACAAGAGTGACACTCCGTTTCCAAAAAAAAAAAAAGAAGAAGCAGCATTTTACTTTTTATTTTATTTATTTTATTTTTTTGAGATGGAGTGTCACTCTTGTTGCTTAGGCTGGTATGCAATGGCACAATCTTGGCTCACTGCAACCTCTGCCTCCTGGGTTCAAGCTATTCTCCTGCTTCAGCCTCCCGAGTAGCTGGGATTACAGGCACCCGCCACCACAGCTGGCTAATTTTTGTAGTTATAGTATAGACGGGGTTTCAGCATGTTTGTCAGGCTGGTCTCGAGCTCCCGATCTCAGGTGATCCACCCACCTTAGCCTCCCAAAGTGCTGGGATTATACGCATAAGCCACCGTGCCTTGGCCTAGAAGCATTTTAGAAATAGATCAGAAGAAGGGAAAGGAGACTGGGCAAAGAGATGATGAAACCCTGAACTAGGGCAATGGCTTTGGGGCCAGTTTCAAGAGACAAAGCAGGTAGATCCCCTGGGTTGACTTGTATGGTGGGGACAGCAGGTAAATGTGAGAGAAAAGTCAAAGATAGTGGCGGCTTCTACCAGGTGACTGGGCAGATGGTGTCCCTCACTGAGGAAATGCAGGCCGATGTGTGTGGGAATGTGGCCAAAGTTACAGTGGGGAGCTGGGGACATGGGGCAGATGGGCATTTTGGATGCTCTGAATAAAAGATAAATCTAAGCTGGGCATGGTAGCTCACACCTGTAACCTCAGCACTTTGGGAGTCTGCAGCAGGCAGATCACGAGGTCAGAAGTTCAAGACCGGTCTGGCCAATATGGTGAAATCCTGTCTCTACTAAAAATACAAAAAATTAGCCAGATATGGTCGTGTGCGCCTGTAATTCCAGCTACTCAGGAGGCTGAGGCAGGAGAATCGCATGAACCTGAGAGGCTGAGGTTGCAGTGAGCGAGATGGCGTCATTGCACTCCAGCCTGGGCGACAGTGTGAGACTCCATCTCAAAACAACAACAACAACGACAATGAAACTAATTAATCCAGAACAAGATGCTGAGCCCATGAGAGGTTGGTGCTCAGGATAGAGGCCTGGGCGAAAGGGATATCCGCAGTCAGGCAGTGGCTAAGGCAGAGGAAAGGATTCTGGGGACCATTGACATTTGCTGGGTGTGGGGGAAAGGGAGAGAGAGTTCAGGCTTATGGAGAAAAACAGAGGAAAAACTTCTGAGGAGGAGGGAATTTTCCCCAGAGCCAAATGCTATAGAAAGGTCAGAGAGATTGGGGGTCGAGAAGAAGCCATTGGATTGGGAACGGGAAACTGCAAGAAGTTACATTGGGAAGGACAGATTTGGTGAGGCTGCAGTGCAAGGACAGGGAAAAATGATCAGGACGGGGATGCGTGAGCAGCGAGTGTAGACGCTTTTTGAAGAGCCTGGGAAATAAAATGAACTATGGCTTAGGGTGTGCAGGGTTGGGCAAGAGGCAGAGAAAAGGCAGTCCAGTTAGGGCAGAGGGGAGATGAGACATTTTTGTTGACCTAGGCAAGGGACCAGGAGGAGAGGGAAAAGCTAAAGACTCTAAGGAGAAAGCTGTGACCCAGGGACTTCCCACTGCTTCCTTCCCACCCCTTCAAACTCGGGCTACCTGGGACCCCCAAGTTTCCTGTCCAACGCCAAGCCAAATGTCCTCTGTGGCACCTGCCCTCGCAGTGGGTGCCCAGTGTTTGTTGGCTCTTGCTAAGAAGACAGAGTGCTCACCATCACAGGGCTGCCTCAACTGTGAGAATGGTTTCCCTGGAGATCTGACACAGACGTGGCACGGTGTTGGGGTTTCAAAGGGGCTTTGATGGATATGGTTTCCTATGTTTATCTGTAAAATATTTTTTTTTTGGATGAGGTCTCACTCTGTCACCCAAGCTGGAGTGCAGTGGTGCAATCTCGGCTCACTGCAACCTCCGTCCCCCGGGCTCAAGCAATTCTCCTGCCTCAGCCTCCTGAGCAGCTGAGATTACAGGTGGCTGCCACTGTACCCGGCTAATTTTTGTATTTTTAGTAGACATGGGGTTTCACCATCTTGGCCAGCTGGTCTTGAACTCCTGACCTCGTGATCCACCTGCCTCAGCCTCCCAAAGTGCTGGGATTACAGGTGTGAGCCATCGCGCCCGGCCAGATTTTATAGTACATTTTTTAAAGTCTTTTTTTTTTTTTTTTCCTGAGCTGAAATCCTCCTAGCTTTTCACCATTTGATTCTAGTTCTGCTCTTGAGGCTGCCTCTGACAAAGACAGCCCTTCAGATAGCAGAATGGTGTCTACCCATTCTTCCTGTCTTAGGCTTGAATATCCCCTGCTCTTCCGATGGCCTCCAGGGTTTCTCCTAACCACATCACACCCTCAGTATCCTTAGAAGTAGATACAGTAAGTAGAAGACTAGGCATTTATTCCTCTTGTACCAACAGTGGCTGGTGGTTAAGAGCATAAACTCTGGAGCCAGCTGGCCTGGGTTTGGATCCTGGCTCTGCTTCTTCCTAGCCAGGAATGCTGGGTAAGTCACCTAACTTTCTCAATCCCCAGCGTCCTGACCTACCTCATCTAGGTGCGAGGAGTGCATGAGTCAGTACATGTAGAGTGCTGCCAACAGTGCCTGGGGGAGACTGAGAGCTCAGTGTGTGTTCGCTGCTCTTCAATATTAAAGCTTCAGGCCAGGTGCAGTGACTCACATCTGTAATCCCTTTGCGCTTTGGGAGGCTGAGCCAGGCGAATCACCTGAGGTCAGGAGTTCAAGACCAGCCTGGCCAACATGGCAAAACCCTGTCTCTACTCAAAATACAAAAATTAGCCGGGCGTGGTGGTGCACACCTGTAGTCCCAGCTACTCGAGGGGGCTGAGGCAGGAGAATCGCTTGAATCCGGGAGGTAGAGGTTGCAGTGAGCTGAGATCACGCCATTGCACTCCAGACTGGGCGACAGGATGAAGATGGTTTTACAGGACCTTGGCTTAAAAGTAACTAGACACAGCCGGGCGTGGTGGTTCACGCCTGTAATCCCACACTTCGGGAGGCCGAGGCGGGTGGATCCCTTGAGGTCAGGAGTTTGAGACCAGCCTGGCCAACATGGCGAAACCCTGTCTCTACTAAAACTACGAAAAGTTAGCCGGATGTCGTGGCGCACGCCTGTAATCCCAGCTACTCAGGAGGCCGAGGCAGGAGAATCACTTGAACCTGGGAGGCGGGGGTTGCAGTGAGCCGAGATTGCGCCACTGCACTCCAGCCTGAGCAACAATAGTGAAACTCCATCTCAAAAAAAAAAAAAAAAAGAAAGAAAGAAAAATGTAACTAGACTAACTAGACACCTGAAGTATCCCCAGGGAGGTGAAAAATATCCAAAGACAAGGATCCAGCCTGCGAATGGCGACTGGAAAGTGGCTGCGGTCATATCACACAGAGAGTGCTGCGATGCCCAGGAGGACGGGGTACTTGTGCCCTGTCTCTTTCAGAAGCTTCAGGCCTGGCTTCAGGCTTCCATCCTGCTTGGCATTCCCCTGCGGTTTCCAACTCCTCCAAAGTCCAGCCTTTGCTGCTGTGTGGGGATTGTCTGCCCTCTACTGTACATTGTCTGTCATGGCACACGCTTGACAGATGGCCAGGAACTCAAGAGGGGGCGCTCACTAATTGGGAGACGCACTTTTCTCCAACTCTTTTGACCATGACTCCCAGAAATATATTTTACACTGTGATTCCAAACAAAAAAGTTTCACAAAATAATTTTTACCAACCAGGCACCATGGCTCACGCCTGTAATCCCAGCACTTTGGGAGGCCGAGGCAGGTGGATCACCTGAGGTCAGGAGTTTGAGACCAGCCTGGCCAACATGGTGAAACCCTGTCTCTACTAAAGATACAAAAATTAGCCGGGTGTGATGGTGCGTGCCTGTAATTCCAGCTACTCGGGAGGCTAAGGCAGGAGGATTGCTTCAACCTGGGAGGCAGAGGTTGCAGTGAGCCAAGATTGTGCCATTGCACTCCAGCCTGGGCGACAGAACAAAAATCCGTTTAAAAAAAAAAAAAGTTTTTTCTATATCAGTGAACATTACCTTGCACACCAGCAGTGGCCTGCATTTCTCACTTTGGGAATCACAGATTAGGAGATGTGTCCAAACACCTCATTTTACAGTGGGGACGGTAAGGCCCAGTGAGATGAATTCACTTATCTGAGGCCACCTACTCATCAGAGTAATTTCTCAGTCAATGGGAAGAAACAGGCCGGGGCAGTGGCTTACACCTGTAATCCCAGCACTTTGGGAGGCCGAGGCAGGCGGATCACCTGAGGTCAGGAGTTCGAGACCAGCCTGGCCAACACTGTGAAATCCCGTTTCTACTAAAAATAACAAACAAAAAAAAATTAGCTGGGTGTGATGGCGTGCACCTGTAATCTCAGCTACTTGGGAGGCTGAGGCAAGAGAATCGCTTGAACCCAGGAGGAGGAGGTTGCAGTGAGCCGAGATGGTTCCATTGCACTCCAGTCTGGGTGACAAAGCAAGACTCCATCTCAAAACAATAAAGTTTAAAAAAAGAAATGTATTGTCTTAGGCCACTCCTGGCCAAATGCTGTGCTGAATCTATTAGTCTTAGGACTTTCAGAGAGAAGGCCCCACACGATCATCTCCTCGGAGCCCGGATATCAGGGTAGAGGCACCTTGACAGAGCCATTCTGAGACCTTCCTAGGTCATACACATTCTTATTTTTGGAGATCTTATTTATGACGCATACTTTATGCACATCGGGACTTAGTCTATTTTGCATTGCTCTAAAGGAACACGTGAGGCTGGATTATTTGTAAAGAAAACAGATTTATTTGGTTCACAGTTCTACAGGCTGTACAAGAAGCATGGCACCATCCTCTGCTTCTGGCGAGGGCTTCAGGGGGCTTCTACTCATGGTAGAAGGCGAAGGGGAGCAGGCATCATAGGGCATCATAGGGAGAGAGCAAAGGAGCAAGAGAGAGGGGAGCAAGAGAGACGGGCAGATCACCTGAAGTCAGGAGTTCGAGACCAGTCTGGCCAACATGGTGAAACCCCGTCTCTACTAAAAATACAGAAATTAACTAGGCATGGTGGCACATGCCTGTAATCTCAGCTACTCGGGAGGCTGAGGCAGGACAATTTCTTGAGCCTGGGAGACGGAGGTTGCAGTGAGCCAAGGTCGTGCCACTGCACTCCAGCCTGGCTGAGAGAGTGAGACTGTTTCTAAAATAAAATAAAATAAAATAAAATAAAATGTTCTTTTCTATCTAACACAATGCAACTATTCTTCATAGAAATAAAGATGCTATTCGTCTCTCCTTGAGAAAAGAGACACACAAAGTCGCAAAAGTCACTGCATCCATCTCTGGGAGAGAGTAGTAATATTCATCTCTGAGCTATGATAATTACTCCATAAATGGAGTTGCCGTCCTGTCTGAATATTGTTATCTAAAAACTAAATTGTAAAGTTAATCTTCCACAAAATGTATATAAAATAATGAGGAAGAGACCTCCAGCTGAACTGAAGGAGCTGGATTTACCCTCTTGCCTGAAGTAACTGAAGAAACAGACAAAAGCGGGCCCCATAATTGCCGCAGCTTACTGCCTGGAGAAAGCTTTCCAGCTGCAGAGTAGGGAGGAGCAACCCTGGCAGAGTCCTATCATCTTCCTGAGTTAAGGAGACAGAGAGAGCTGGCAGTACTGGGAGGCCAATACAGCCAGAATAGACAGGGCAGCATGCTGAAATTGAGGGTGTTGTACAGAAAGAGAACTCTAGAGAAATCAAGTATTCAGCTGAATACAGGAGAGAAGGGGATAAGGTGTTACCTTGAAGATAGGATGTATTGATGGCAGGCACCTCATGGTGGCCACAGCAATGACCTCAGCCATCAAGCATCCCCTCAGAAGATGAGACTGCAGCTCATGGAGCTGGAAGCCAGAGCTGAGGACCCAGCATTTGGCTAGAAGCCAGACCATTGGAAGATCCGTGGGGAAGAAAAGGGGAGGTGGTGGGGATCCTGTGCTGGGCAGTTGGAGCTGGATCAGGGACAAGGTGTGGGAAGAGAAGGCATGAGTGCTGGGCACTCAGCGATTCCTGTCCCTCCTTGCATGTTAACCTTGCCGTTCGTCCTCCAAACGTGTTTCGCTTTCCCCATCTCACTGCTGCCGCTCCCTACAGCTCCCATTTCCTCCCCTCCCCTTCCTACCCGCTCGGTGCATTAGCACCCTGCAAGCTGCTTTGCCTCCAGCATTCTGCAGAAACTGCTCTTCTGGTGCCGCCTCCAGCCTCCATTTCCCCTTTCAGTCCCCACAGTGTGGAAAAGATTCAAACCACCTGCTTCCTTCATCCCACACTGTTTTTTCGAAATCTCATCTTTTGGCCCCACCTCTATACAAATGACTGAATCTCTTGTTCTCAGCTGCCTGCTGGACAATTTAAATGTCTTCCCATTACCTCAACATTGGCAAGACAAAAGTCTCCCGGGGCACCCTGTTCTCTTTATTGGTGCTATTTCTGCAGGCACCTGGCCTGGCTCCCTTTTCCCCTCTCCTTGATCTCCCTCTGCACTCGCATCCACCTGTCCTCTCCATCCTGATAATCACCACCCACATCTGAGCTCCCCTCCTCCTGGGGTCAGTGCTGGGGCATGTTGCCCCAGCCCCTGTTTCTAGCATCTCCCCTCTCCAACGCACCCTGAACACCACTGCCCACACCGTGTGCCCACAGCACGTTTCATCACAGCCTTCTCCAGCTTCCCACCTCATACTCCTTAGCCTGGCTTAGTCTGGCCCCAGTGCAACAGTCCCCTAGGAATCTCCTGACTCCTCTACCTCAGCCTCTGCCCAGTCTCTCTTGCCACTGAGGACTGGTCCTTCCTCTCCCTCCTGCTTGTCTGAGACCTGGCCCTCCTCCAAGGCTCATGACATCCCACCTCCCCTGATCCCTCCTGGGCTATCTCTGTCCACTTCCTCAGTCCCAGAGTCTGCAGACTGGCCCCAAGTGTCTCTCCAGCTACACTGCAAGGCCTTCGAATCAGAGACTTGGCGCATTTCCTCCTTTGGGGTCTCCCCGGTGCTCTAGCTCAGCGCCTTTGCAGATGGTGCTCAGTGAATTTCGATAAGGGGCTGAGCTAAGAAGGCTGGAGACTGGAAGCAGAAATCTTGAGTCCTCTCACCTGGATGACCATGGGCAAGAGTTTCCCATCAGGTTGCAGTTTCAGCATGATTAGAGGGGCAGCCATGTGCTGCTGGCTACAGAGAATAATGTTGGCCTTGATCCCATCCAGCAGGGAGAAGTCAGCTTCAAACAGTGTGCCTCCCTGGGTGGGGGGAAGAGGTCAAGGGCTGCTATCAGCATAAAGCATCTTCTTCCTACTCTGATTCCTCCGAGGGGGAAGAGAGAGAGAGAGGAGCTAACTTGTCTCCATCACCTACTTTGTTCCAGGTAATGGATCATGTGCTTATTCCCTCATATCATTGTTTTTTGTTTCTGAGCCAGGGTATAACTCTGTTGCCCAGGCTGGAGTGCTGTGGCAGGATCACCACGGCTCAATACAGCCTTGACTTCCTTGGGCCCAGGTGATCCTCCCACCTCAGCCTCCAAATAGATGGGACTACAGGTGCATGCCACTACACCAAAAATTACAGATGCTAATTTTTGTACTTTTGTAGAGACAGGGTTTCACCATGTTGCCTAGGCTGGCCTCCAACTTCTGGGCTCAGGTGATCCTCCCGCCTCGACCTCCCAAAGTGCTGGAATTACAGGTGCAAGCCACTGTGCCCAGTCTTATAATTTTTATACATAGTTGAATGAGCCTCAATTGCACAGAGGAAGAAACAGATAATCAGAGAGGTTGGGTATTTTGCTGAGGTCACACAGCTTACAAATAGCAGAACCAGGATTCACATCCAAGCCTGTCTGCCCTGGAATCCCATGAATTTCCTCTCTCTTGTTCCGTGTCGCCTCCTGATTAACAGCCACAGCAGTCTGACCCTGATTCTCTTACTCTGCACACTCCCTGAATCCCTAGCACCAAGGGCCAGTCACGTTTCTTCATTTGACCCTGTTTCTATCAACCATTCCACCTTGCACGCCCTCCCTCCGCAGCTAGTCTCATGTGGGAAGGAGGCCGAGCCGCTGAGCTTCTCCAGGATCCCTCAGGACCTCTCCTGCAGAATCCCGCCTTGCTGGCTGGCAGCAAGCCCGGCCCAGAGTGGTCCCGCAGCAGCATCATTGACGCTAGCCCACCCCACTGCACTGTTGAGCCTCCTCGGGGCTCTGATGTCCGTACCTCCAGCTCCTTCTCCAGCTGGGCCTGCAGTTCCTCCATGCCTGGAGGGAACACGAGGCGGGCAGGAAGGTGAGCGGAGAGCCTCAGCACCATGGGGTTGGCGCCGTTAAGAAACTGGTACCCAAATAAGGCATCCTCCTTCCAGGAGTCCCGCACGCGCTCTGGGGAAGGCAGTTGTTTAGCAAGTTGTGGGATCTGAGCTCTTGGTCCTTCCAACCCCACCAACCATGCTCCCTTGACTCCAGCCCACCAGAGGGACCCCAGTCTCTGGTCTCCACACCCTGCTTCTTTCAGTTCCCCTGGGTTGGGCGGGATCTGGGGGTAAGGGTCCTGGGAGACATATTGGGGTGGGTGGACTGACCAGCCACCTTGCTCTGGCCACACCAGAAAATCCAGTTGAAGTCATTCAGATGGCTCCAGCAAGTCAGATCATTATTTTATTTTATTTTTGAGACGGAGTCTTGCTCTGTCACCAGGCTGGAGTACAGCGGCACAATCTCAGCTCACTGCAATCTCCACCTCCCGGGTTCAAGCAATTGTCCTGCCTCAGACTCCCCAGTAGCTAGGACTACAGGCGCGCACCACCAAACCCAGCTAATTTTTGTATTTTTAGTAGAGACGGCGTTTCACCATATTGGCCAGGATGGTCTCGATTTCTTAATGTCATGATCTGCCCGCCTCAGTCTTTATAGGCATGAGCCACCATGGGCAAAGGGTTTGAGCATCATTCTGAGACTCCAACATGACCACCACAGGCACCGATCTTGGGCCAGTCCAGTGCAGTGCAGCCCATAAGCCCCTTGGCTTCCACTAGACCAGGACATCTCTCTCTCACCCAGCCTCCCCTTGCTCTCACCCCTTGGCCAGTGAAACCTCAAAGTCAACTCTCTTGTCTTCCAGAAATCACTCATCCACAGGGAGGTCACTTAGTTTCGTCCCAGCCACACTCAGAATTAACCCATCCTTCCAGTTTCCCCACCTGTGGGGCGGGAAGGAAATCAGGCGTGGGTGCTGGAAGCAGCAGCAGCTCACGTGGGGTCAGGGGAGGAGGGCTCACCGGTACAGCTTCCTTCTCTCTTCCAGCTCCTTTTCCTGGTGTTTCTGGAACAGGCCCTGAGGGTCATTGCCCACAGTGCGACCTAGAAGGGCAGGGGAGGGCTTGGCCAGTGACTTTTGGTGAGATCCTCTTCTCGCCCCTGCCGGGAGAGCCTCATCACCCCGTCCTTCTGTGTGGCCTCTCCCCGCTCAGCATCACGCCCCTTCCCCAGGCTCCAGCCACTCTGTGCCAGCTGCAGCCACCGCCCCTTCGACACCCCCAAAGACCCCGGCCCTCCAGGTTCCAGCACCTCCATGCTGCGCTCTCTTCTCCACAAGCGCATCCCCCCAGCTTCTCTCGCACCCCAGAGGCCTTCTGACACCCCCAGCCCCGCGGTCACCGGTGCCTTCGGGCAGGCTCAGGACGCCGTCGCCCTCCACCCAGCGGTAACAAGGGAACCGGACCTCGTCCCCGTCGCCGGGGCCCTGCACGGAGATCCAGCTGCAGAACCAGGCGTCGTCCTGAAGGAGGTGCCGTTTGCGCAGCTTCACAAACAGCAGCGGCCCCAGGTACTCGGGCACTTCCACCTTGACTTCTGTCTCCTGCGGGCGACATTAGAGGCTCAGCCCCGGCGGGGACGGGCGGGAGGGTCACCCGGCTGAGCCCTGCTCCTTCCAGAGCCCACGCCCTTCCTTGGAGGCTCTGAGAGAAGGAGACGTATCAGGGTCGGGGGACTGAGCCAGAGAGAGAGAGGGACCGCGCCGAGCAGGTGGCCCCAGGACTCCGTTCTGAGGGGACGGGGACGGCAGGTGGGAAGGTCCGCACCTGCTCTCACTTTCTCCTCCCTGTGGTCGTTGACTGTGCCAAGCGCTGAGCTGGGCCGGCGCCGCGCCTTGGACGAGCGCGCTGTGGAGCCGGGACGCGCTGGTGGCAATTCCTGCTGTGCGACCACCCCCTGCCCCCACCCCGCCCAAGGCTGAGGACCTGCAGGGGCCCCACCGGCCTGGGGACAACCTCCCGGAGACCTGAAGGCGGAAAGGGCTCAGCCAGGGAGAGTGAGAGAAAGGGAAGGCAGGGGAAAGGCGCGCCGGGCAGAGCAAGCAGCGGGGATGGGAGGGCGCGCAGCACCTTGGAGCTGGAGCTCAGAGCCCAGGTGTGGGGAGTCGGCAGGTCCGGAGGCTCTCGAAGGTGGCGCCAAGGGCTTTGGATTTGGTCCCGAGAACAAGCGGGAGCCATTCGAATGTGTTAAGCAGGGGGAGTGAATTAGGGAGAAATCATTCTGGCTTCAGAAGGGCTTGGAAGGTCTGCAGCAGAGGCGGCGAGGCCGCTGGAGGTTTGAAATGGCTTTTACAATAGAGAAAGCGGAGGACCTACGACGGCTCTGGCGACCAGTTTCCAGACACCAGAGCTGTGTGGAATGAGGGGCGCCCAGGGGCATCCCCTTAATTCCAAGGAGAGGGAGTAGCGGGAACATTTATTGAGCGTTTACTGTGTGTCACCAACTGCCCACCACAGGGAGGAAAAAAGGGAGGAGGGAGCGCCTTTCCACCTTCTGTGCCCCGTCCCCTCACCATGGAGTCGCGGGGCAACCCGCTCCATGCGCATTTTCTTTCTGGCTCCCTTCGCCAGCGACGCGGGAGATGATCAGGGTCTAGAACTGACTGCACCGGATTCTTGTTTAGAGGGACGTGAAGGGAGGGAGGAGGTGCGGGTGACACCGGGGGAGGCAGGAGGAGAGGGCTGGGAGGTGGGAAGAGGCGAGGACCTCTTTCGGGCATGTTCCTTTGACGTTCCCTGAGACAGACATCCGGATTTGGGGATCTGGGAGAGAGCTAGAGCAGTGATGGGAATTTGGGGTTTCGCGGAAGAAAAAAAGTAACAGGACCGGGTAGAACACCAGGTAGATATGACATGAGATATGACGGGAGGTAGGTCGGGAAATCGAGAGTGCTCTCCTGTCTTGACTCCCCACCCCAGGTGATAAAGCCCGAAAGGTCAGAGATCCAACAGCGCAAGCGGTTGAAACAGTTTTTTAAAATAGAGAAAGCGGGAGGACCCACGGCCGCTCGGGTGACCGCTGAGTTTCCAGACAAGGGAGCTCTGGGCAGTGAGGGGCGCACAGGAGCATCTCCCCAATTCCAAGGAGTTCAGGTAGCCGGAAATTTTATTAAGCGCTTTACTGTGTGCCACTTGCGTGTTTTCTGTCCAAATCAGAAAAGGATTTGGACAGAAAACAGGCAGGAAGAAGGAACCAACGCCTGGTACAGCAGGCAAGCGAGGCAGGGGTAGGACTTATGCACGTGTATGCAAGCCTGGATGGCTGGGAAGCCAACCTCCATGTAAAGGCAAGCGCGGTCACACAGATACACACACACGCCTCACAAGCTGGATTGCAAGAGAGGGTGAAGTGGGCGAGGAGACCCAGTCAGCCGTGGCATTTGAGGAAGGTACATTTAGGCCACCGAAATTCATTCCACCAACTTTGCACACTTGTCTTCCTTGTGCCACGCTCTGGGACTCATTCCTTTTGAGGGTAAAAGTCTCTGCCTCCCTGGGCTCCTGCCCCACAGGCGCTCCCACAGCCCGGCACCGCCCCCTCGCCATTCCGGAGCCAGCGCCAGCTGAGCGGGCCTGGCCGGAGCCACCGTCCCCTTACTTCTCCATGCCTCGGGACCCGGAGAGGGAGCCGTGGTTTCCGGAACTTCTCACACCCCTCCAGGCTTTTCCTCTGTTGGGCAGGTGACGAATCGGTGTCTTTGCTTGTTATGGCCCCTGCCATCGCCATGGAGACAGGTGAGTAGCGCTCTGAGCCTGGAGTCTCCGAAGACAGAGCTCTCCTTGTCACAGACCGCTTCTTCCGCTTCCCCGGGGCCTCCTTCCAGGCCTCACTCTCGGCAGGGTTAGTATTTGGACAGGGAGGAGAGAAGGCTCTTGTAGCATCTAGAAAGGCTAAGGTACTCTGCAGTTTTGCTAATTTGGTTTGTTCGCACATCTTTGCTATTCAAACACGACCCCACCAGCTTCCCAGCATGGGTGAGACTAAGGGAGAGGACTTGTGTCTTAAAGCATGTCCTCCTTGTGTCTTAAAGTGTGTCCTTGATTGGTTTTCTGCTTCTCATATGAGCTTGCATACGTTTGAAATATCGTCGCCAGACTTGTGTATCATTCTGCTACTTGTGCTTCTTACATATGATATGCTCCATCATCTTTTAGGCTCTTTGGAGTCTCTTGTTCAGTTTGCATCCTAAGTTTTTCTTAACTGACTCAGCAGGTAGCTTTTGCAAAACTTAATCACTGTTAACAATTGTTACAATGCATTATTAAAATAGGGGACGTCACAGTTATTACAGCCTACCTTAGTGATCACTGTTAAAATTCCTACACAGTGGCCCACAAGTGGTAGGTATTGTGTCCGATTTGTGCTGCTGTTTTCTTTAATGATTTCTCTTTACCTTTAAAGTCAACCCTCTTCCATGACTGTTTCTTAGGTCTCACTACAATCCTGCTATGTAGAAGTGGCATGCTGTCCTAATGGACCATGCTCTAGCTTTCCAAGCTGCTAGAACTGTGTTTCTCAGCCTCGGCACTATTGACATTTTGGGACCAGTGATTCTTCATTGTTGGCAGAGGGAAGGGTGTTGACCTGTGCACTGTAGGATATGAGGTGGCATCCCCAGCCTCTACCCACTAGGTGCCAGTAGCACCTAATGTGCTACCCACTCCCCCTAACTTGTCTACCAAACTAAAATGTCTCTAGAGGTTGCCATATATCCTCTGGGGTCAAAATCACACTTAGTTGAGGACCACTGTCCCACATAAAATGTAAATGGCATCATATCATTCCTCTGTTGAAAACCCTTCAATGTTTTCCTATTGACCTTAGAATAAATCTCAAATTCCTTTCTGTGGCTTAGAAGACCTTCTGTGGACTGGCCCCTGCTTGCTTCTAACTCCTCCCTTCAGTTCTGCTTCCATGTCTATATAATCGCCTCTCTCTCCCTCCAGCCACACTGGCCTTCTTTCTGTTCCTTGAACATTCAAAGCTTGTTCCCTTCTAGCTTTTGTATTTGCTGTTCTTCTGCCTAGAATGCACATGTTCCAGATCACTGTTCATTCACACATATCTCAGATTAAATGTTACCTAATCAGCAAGGACTTCCCCGACCATTTTATCAAAAGAAGCCTCTTACTTCCATTCTCTATCACATGACCCATATATTTCCTTCATAGTGCTAATCACAATAGAAAATTGTCTCGTTTTGTCATTGCTTGTCGGCCTTTTCACCAGAGTGTAAGCTCCACTACAGCTGGGACTTTGGTTTTTTTTACTGCTATAGCCCAAGTTCCCAGAATACAGGCAGTCCCCAACTTAAGATGGTTTGACTTATGATTTTTCGACTTTACAATGGTACAAAAGCGACCAGGAGAAATAGTACTTTGAGCACTCATACAACCATTGTTTTTCACTTTTAGTACAGTATGCAATAAATTACATGAGATATTCAACATTTTATTATAAAATGGGCTTTCTGTTAGATGATTTTGCTCAACGTTAGGTGTTCTGAGCATGTTTAAGGTAGGCTAGGCTAAGCTATGATGTTTAGTAGGTTAGGGATATTAAGTGCCTTTTCAAATTACCGTATTTTCAACTTACAATAGTTTTAATGGGAGGTAACCCCATTGTAAGTGGAGGAACATCTAGTACCTGGCACAGAGCAGGTTCTCAATAAATATGACTCTTCTCCATCTTCTTCAAACCTCAGACCAGGTTTCAATGGCCTCCTCTCACTTTCTCTTCTAAGATTATTTTTGCTTGCTGGTGGGTTTACTGTCATTTTTAACTACATCTAACCTACCTTTAAAAAGTGTATGGATGGGAGTGCCAGGTACAAAGACTTAGCATAAAGAAAACCACCAGTTACCTTGAAACATAAACAAAGGCCATTAATAATTTATGAGTCTGTTCCTTGCCCCTCAAGTTTCTAGCAGGCATGGAATCATTCCACAGGTCATGATTTCAGTTTGGTCTCTGTTCCTAAGGGGTGAAGGTCTTCTGAGGGCTGTGGATCCCAAACTCACCTGGCTCAGAGGCTCAAACAGCCTCTTTGTCCATCAAGCCAATTTAGACAGCATCCTGGGCATGAAAATCTTTTGTGCTGGCTTCAAGTGAAAATAGTTCACTGGGTCAAAAGTAGGCTGGTCCAAGACGCAGGATGGTCAATAAACGTTGGCTGTGTTCAGAAACTGCGGCTTGGCTGTTTCTTCCATTGATTTATGGTTTGTTTCCATGAAACCGAAAATGATTGGTCCACCTGGCAGCTGGCTGGCTGGCTGGCAACTGGAGGCCTTTCTGTCCTGGCTGAGGGCCCTGGCCCCTTGGTGGCCTTTGGGAAGCAGCATCTCATCGGGCCGGTTTTTCGTTCTGGCGGGCGGCCGGCTTGGCCCGCGGGGCTGGGCTCTCCGCGCAGTGCAGAGCCGTCTCCACCCTCAGGGACGAGGCCCTGATGTGGCGGGACGTCGTTTCCGTGCGCTGCGAGGAGGATTCCACGTGCCGGGAGGACGCCTCGAGGATGCCAGGGAGCCGCTTCCCCAAGGGGGAGAGGGAGGGCCCCTCGCTGCGGCGCTGGGAGGTCTCCACCCGCCGGGACGACGTCTCCACGCGGTGGGACGAGGTCTCCACACGGTGGGACGAGGTCTCCACGCGGACTGTGGACGTCTCTGTGTAGCGGGTGGTCCCCACCCGGGGAGAAGACTGCTTGGCCCCTCGGGCTGAGGCCATTCTGCCGGCGTGAGGGGGCCAAGGAGGCCTCGGGGCACCCCCCAGCCCAACGGTCACCGCAGGCAGAAGAGAGGAAAACTACGGTACTGCCATAGCCGGGAGCGCCACAACACGATGACGTGGAAACACCATGATCCTTCCAAGGCTAAAAACACTGGGCTCCTGCCCCTCAGGCGCTCCCACGGCCCGGGCCCCGCCCCCTCGCTATTTTGGAGCCAGCGCGGGTGGAGCCATCCCAGGGCTGGCGGGATGGGCGGAGCCGCCCGGCCCCATATCCCACAGTGCCCCGGGACCGGAAGAGAGAGCCGTGGTTTCCGGAACTTCCCCCGCCACTCTGGGCTTTTGCTCGGTCAGGCTGGTGGCGTTTTGGTGTCTTCGTTTGTTATGGCCGCTGCCGTCGCTATGGAGACAGGTGAGTAGCTCTCTGATCTTGGAGTCTTCGCAGATGGAACTCCCCTCGGTCCAGACGGCTTCCCCGTGGCCTCCTTCCAGGCCTTACTCTCGGCAGGGTTAATATTTGGACAAGGAGGTGAGAAGGCTCTTGTAGCGTCTAGAAAGACTAAGGTACTCTTTGCAGTTTTCCTAATTTGGTTTGTTCGCACATCTTTGCTATTCAGACACCACCCTACCAGCTCCCCGGCGTGGGTGAGACTAAGGGAGAGGACTTGTGTGTTAAACCGTCTCCTCCTTGATTGGTTTTCTGCTTCTCACATGAGCTTGCCTAAGTTTGAAATATCGTCGCCGGACTTTATGTGTCATTCTGCTACTGGTGCTTCTTATATGCATACGCTCCATGATCTTTTAGGCTCTGCGCAGTCTCTTGCATCCTAACTTTTTCTTAACTGATTCAGCACGTAGCTTTTGCAAAACTTAATCACTGTTAACAATTGTTATAACGCATTATTAACATAGGGGAAGCCATAGTTGTTACAGCCTACCTTAGTGATCTTAGGAATTCTCCGTTTGTGTTGCTGCTTTCTTTGATGATTTCTCTTTAATTTTAGAGAAACTTCTAACTCCTTTTAATCAGGGCTCCGCTTTTCTTAGATTTCGAAGAAAGGTTTATCTCCCCCAACTCCCAGTTTAGGAAGACCATCTCGGCATTAGTCAGGTTTCTTTATTGCTGTTTCCTTACTACAAATCAGTATTATATACAGTGACCCTTACTTTCCATGATTTTTGCTGTCTTGTCTCCTAGATGATGCTGGAAATCGACTTCGGTTTCAGTTGGAGTTGGAATTTGTGCAATGTTTAGCCAACCCAAATTACCTTAATTGTAAGTTGTTAAGCACCTCATTAAATTGAGTAGCTACTAATGATTTCTGACAGAAGAGTTGCAATTCAAAATAGTATCTACTTTTACACATTCTCAATTGAATGACATTACACTTATGCTGGTATATAGATATAATTGCGCACTGGGATTTGTGTTTTGAATTCAATGTGTGTTGGTGGTGGGGGTTTTATGTAAATAGATCCTTTACATTAGGGGTAACAAAGCATAGTTTAAAGATTGGTTTGACCTACAGACATTTTTTTTTTTTAATGCTTTTCAGTTCTTGCCCAAAGAGGTTACTTCAAAGACAAAGCTTTTGTTAATTATCTTAAATACTTGCTTTACTGGAAAGACCCAGAATATGCCAAGTATCTAAAGTAAGTTTAATTTTTATAATCCTAAGCATGTGTATACTTTATGATATGATAGATTTCTTCGTTTCACATTGGCAAAAATGTATTTGGAATCTCTCCACTTCTTTTCGTTGTCACCATCTTAACACAAGACACTCTCATCTCTAACTTGTATCACTGCAGTAATCTACTCCCTGGTTATCTCTGCTTCCACTTTTACCTTCCTGCCCCCCCCCCACCCCAAACCAAACCAAGCAAAACAGCTTTCTACACAGAAACCAACTTAGTCATTTAAAAATATAAATCAGAACACTTTACTTTCTTGCTTAGAACCTTTCCATGACTTTCCATACCATGCAGAATAAAATCCAGTCTCTTTTCTTGGGCTAAAGCCCTATATGATCTGGCCCTGCCTTGTCTGACCTTGTCTTTCACCACCCTCCCCATCTCACCAGGTTTCTGGTCCCGAAGAACTCACAGTCTGTAAATGAAGTGACATAAGCCATGGGCTGAAATTAAAAGAGGGTATCTGTAAGGAAGGTGTTTCTGGGGTTATTTGGAGGAGGTGATGTTAACCTGAGTCTTAGAGTTGCTATCTTTTATTTAAGGCCTCTTATGTGCCAGAAACAGTGCTAAATGCTTCATATGCATTAACTCATTTATATATATATATATATATATTTACCATTCAGGTCATTCAGCGACACTTTTGTGTTAAGGCTTACTGAATTGCAAGAAGCATATAACCACAAACCTATTCCCTTTTAATGATTAAAAAAAAAAAAAAAAAAACACCTTGAACTCATCCCTGCTTTGTCTTAAGCAGGTAGAAAGCAATAGTGAACCTTAAAAAAAAAAAAGTTTGAGAGGAAAATGTTTCAAACTTGTTTCGAAGTCACTTTTCTGTGTCCAATAACAATTGACTCACGAAGCATATACATCTTATATTGCCTTCAGGACCCTTTGCACCTTTTCTGGCTTTTTATCCATTTAATAATCCAAAGAAAAGACTTTTAAGAAAAATAGATTTCAACAAATGTTGTATGTATGTAGATTTACAGACTCAGTGTTGGAAGCCTTAGCCACCAACAAGTTTAATCTTACCCAAAACGTTGCCGAGAGATGGTCATCTACACTCTGGAGGTTTTCACTGAGCCCATGTTACTCTGTCAGGGACAGCTGATTTGATTGTTAGCCAGATGTTAGAAAGTTATTCCTTATATTGTGATATAATGTCTCTCCTTGTAGCTCTAGTCTGATTGTAGTGTTATCCTTCATCTATCTGCAGTCACATGAAGTCTATTTGTCCCACTACTGGTGACATTAATTTTGATAACTTGGTTGTCCCTGGATTGAGCTAGAACCATTCTATACCCTCTTGAGGACAACAACCTTCCAGATACTTACATTCAAGAGAGATTGCAGATTAGCCCCTTTTGGGCATTTTATTCAGTCTGCAGAAGATTTTAGTTTTTTTTTTTTTTTTAATACTTGCCAACATTTGAAGATCAGAAAGTTTTATATAACAAATGCAGATTTCCCGCTACTCTTTCAAATCTGGAAGATCTAGTAACCATAGATCTTAATTCTCCCAAGTCAACAACTGGCTGAAGCTGAGAGCAGCTGTCACTACTAGCTGCTTTCCAGCTGGTGGAAGGGACACTTTCTACCACTTGGCCTGCTTCGTTGGTAGCCAGTAGGTGTCACTATAACATCTCTCTCCATCTGTGTTTCTCAACTACCCTCAGCCGTTGTGCCGTGGTGTCCCGGAGTTCAGGTTCCCTCCGCTGGATGTTTGGCAGTGGTACTTTATGCAGTTCAGCCAGGAACTAAACACAGGCCTTCATGTGTGGTCAGAGTACAGTGGGCCAGAGGTCCTTTCTTTTCTTCACGTGGACATATACCTTATGTTACTTTTGAGGGTGGGGGTGGGAGAGGATCACATTGTTGACTTGCTGGGAGCATTACGTCAATTAAAATCCTTCAGTTATTTTCATCAATGTTCTCCCTATCTTGTTTATTTTTAAAAACACCGAATGTGGAACTTCCCTTTTATACTGCCGCTGTTTCATCTTGTGGACATGTAGCCTATCAGAGTACGATTCTTTACTGTCATCTAATGTATTCTGATGTAATCACTGCATGTCTGAATTCTAGTTACTGACTAAATGCTGCTTGAGACCATTCTCTTGGTTGTCACATTATTTTACAGTTGAAGAAACTGAACCTTAGGGAGGTTAAGTACCTTGTTGAAGGCCACCCGGCTGGAACTTACATCCTGGTTCATTTTAACTACTAATGCTGTCATGAAAGGGAGTTAGCCAGGGCAGGTGTGAATAGAGCATTCTAGCATAAGCAACCAACAATTAGAGCAACTGTGTATTTTCATTGCGTAGATAGCAAACCTTTAATGTCTTGGAAGTTACTATCTTAGAAGCATGTGTTAAGCCCTCTATTCAATGTGGTGTTCACATCATCAGCATTGGTTTCATTTGGGAGCTTTTTAGAAATGCAGAGCTCAGGCCCCACTCCAGGCCTAAGGAATCCATCAGCATTTTAAGAAGTGGTTCATATACACATTAAAGTTTTAGAATCATTGCTGTAGTATCCTATTTTCCACACTTGAGTCATTTGCATATCACTTGTGCAACTTTGGCTTTATCTGCTTTCTTCCTGAAGGGGGCCTGCCTCCCCACACCTGTGGTATTTCTCGTCAGGCGGAGACCAAAGACTGAGAAAAGAAATAAGACACAGAGACAAAGTATAGAGAAAGAACAGTGAGCCCAGGGGAACAGCACACTCAGCATGCGAGGACCTGCACCGGCGCCGGTCTCTGAGTTCCCTCAGTATTTATTGATCATTATTTTTACTATCTTGGTGAGGCGAGTGTAGCAGGGCAACAGGTAGGGAGAAGGTCAGCAGGGAAACATGTGAGCAAAGGAATCTGTATCATGAATAAGTTCAAGGAAAGGTGCTGTGCCTGGATGTGCACATAGGCTAGATTTATGTTTCACTTTCCACAAACATCTCAGTGTAGCACAGAGCAACAGAGCAGTATTGCTGCCAGCATGTCTCACCTCCAGCCACAGGGCGGTTTTCTCCTGTCTCAGAATAGAACGAATGGGAATGGTCGGCTTTACACTGAGACATTCCATTCTCAGGGACTAGCAGGAGACAGAAGCCTTCATCTTATCTCAGCTGCAAAGAGGCCCCCCTCTTTCACTCCTCCTCCTCAGCACAGACCTTTTACGGGTGTCGGGCTGGGGGCTGTAAGGTCTTTCCTTTCCCACGAGGTCATATCTCAGGTTGTCTCAGTGGGGGGAAACCTGGACAATTCCCAGGCTTTCTTGGGCAGGGGTCCCTGCGGCTTTCTGCAGTGCATTGTGCCCCTGGTTAATCAAGAATGGAGAATGGCGATGACTTTACCAAGCATACTGCCTGCAAACATATTGTTCACAAGGCACATCGTGCACAGCCCTAAATCTATTAAACCTTGATTCAATACAGCACATGTTTCTGTGAGCATGGGGCTGGGGCTAAAGGTACAGATTAACAGCATCTCAAAGCAGAACAATTTCTTAGTACAGATCAAAATGGAGTTTCTTATGCCTTCCTTTTCTACATAGACACAGTAACAATCTGATCTCTCTTTTCCCCACACTTCCTATATTTTAATGTATTTTAATTGTCTCAGTTAGTTTTTGTCTTTTCAACTTGAAATAATTTCACTTACAAAATAGCTGGAAAAATAGTAAAGATAATTCCTATATTTTCTTCACCCAGATATTCCAAATGTCTAACACTACAATCAGCAAAAATCAGCACATTAATATTGTTACCTAATCTACAGACCTCACTCACATTTTGCCAGTTGTTCTGCTGGGGTGCTGTATGTAGTACAGGATCCAGTCTAGGCTGTTGTCCTGCTGGGGTGCTGTATGTAGTACGGGCTTTAGTCCAGGCCTGTTGTCCTGCTGGGGTGCTGTATGTAGTATGGGCTTTAGTCCAGGCCTGTTGTCCTGCTGGGGTGCTGTATGTAGTACAGGATCCAGTCTAGGCTGTTGTCCTGCTGGGGTGCTGTATGTAGTATGGGCTTTAGTCCAGGCCTGTTGTCCTGCTGGGGTGCTGTATGTAGTATGGGCTTTAGTCCAGGCCTGTTGTCCTGCTGGGGTGCTGTATGTAGTATGGGCTTTAGTCCAGGCCTGTTGTCCTGCTGGGGTGCTGTATGTAGTATGGGCTTTAGTCCAGGCCTGTTGTCCTGCTGGGGTGCTGTATGTAGTATGGGCTTTAGTCCAGGCCTGTTGTCCTGCTGGGGTGCTGTATGTAGTATGGGCTTTAGTCCAGGCCTGTTGTCCTGCTGGGGTGCTGTATGTAGTATGGGCTTTAGTCCAGGCCTGTTGTCCTGCTGGGGTGCTGTATGTAGTACAGGATCCAATCTAGGCTGTTGTCCTGCTGGGGTGCTGTATGTAGTATGGGCTTTAGTCTAGGCCTGTTGTCCTGCTGGGGTGCTGTATGTAGTATGGGCTTTAGTCTAGGCCTGTTGTCCTGCTGGGGTGCTGTATGTAGTACAGGATCCAGTCTAGGCCTGTATGTTGCATTTTGCTGTCACATCTTAGTCTCCTTTCATCTCAGTGGTCTTTTCTTTTCCATGACTGTGACAGAAATGATTTTGTATCCTTCATGTATCTGCAGTCACATGAAGTCTATTTGTCCCACTACTGGTGACATTAATTTTGATAACTTGGTTGAGGGTGGTACCTTCTAGGTTTCTCCATATTAAGTTACTATTTTTCCTTATGTATTTAATAAGTATCTTATGGGGAAATCCTTTGAGACTATGTAAATATCATATTACATGCCCATTTTAGCATCTTTTGAAGATATTTGTTTGAAACATTTTTTACTGTGGTGATTTTCGAATTCTGTCATTCTGCATTTATTAGTTTGGAATTCGATTGTAAGGCAGTACATTCCCTTGTTTTCTATTTATTATTTTATTAAAGAAATTTACATCCATTTAGTATTTTATCCTGTGAATTAGAATTATGTATTTTCTTGCTCTGAGTATTCTAGATTTGGCCATTGGGAGTCCCTTCAAGTTGGTTCCTGAATACTTTTGATCGTCCCAATAATTTTTAGCACTTTTTCTTCTGGCACTACGTAATGTTCCAGGCTCATCTTGTACTTTCCCTCTCTTATCCCTGAATCACCCTTTTCTCCAAGGAAACCTGCTCCTTGGATACCACAATCTGGACATTGTGTGTTCATTAGTACCACAGTGTCATTGCTTCTAGGCCCTCTCAGTACACAAAGCTCAAGAACTCTATGTTTGTATGTGTATCCATGCACACATGTATACATCTGTTTATCCTGTCTACCTATATTAAAAGCCCTAAGTACATACTAATGTTTTCAATACCAGCTCAGTAACACAGGATTCATTCTAGCCTTTTTCCTTTCCTTGTCGAAATTTGGCTGTCCTTATCCACAGTATATTTACTTGTCCAATCCTAGAGTATATCTAATTTCAGAGTTGGTATATCCCTGTGGACAAGAAGAGTATAATGTATGTGCATAGTTCTCTTTCAAACCAACTCACTTTTAAATGAAAGTTGTCTTTTTATCACTATTGATGGAAAAACAAAGAACTATCAATTAAACACAGAATTAGTAAAATATGTTCATGTTCTTCACGTTGGAAACCACTAGAAGGGAATAGCATGGTTTGTCCCTACATTTTCACTCTGCTTACCAGTTACTGTGTTGTGTGGTCCTGAGCAAGTTTAAATTTAATCTTTCTGAACTTAAACCTTCTCACTTTCGAAAATATTGCTGAACACTGACCTTTGATGACCAATCAGGGAAAACACCCTATGCTGCCAGTGTGTACTAAGTTAAAGAAATGGTAGGCTACAAGATCATTTTTAAGAGAATAACTTAATTAGACCTTGGCATTATTTACTTAAATTATGTTGTTCATTTACTTATAAACTTAAACCCAGGTACCCTCAGTGTTTACACATGTTAGAGCTGCTCCAATACGAACACTTCCGAAAGGAGCTGGTGAATGCTCAGTGTGCGAAATTCATTGATGAACAGCAGATTCTACATTGGCAGCACTATTCCCGGAAGCGGATGCGCCTTCAGCAAGCCTTGGCAGAGCAGCAACAGCAAAATAACACATCGGGAAAATGAAAAACCGGATACAGATGAGGCTCTCAATACATGTATATAATGTATTTCTTTTGTACAGTGAAGACAAAAAATGAAAACTCTTCCTATCTACCTTTATTATGGTAGCCCCTAGAACCTTTAGTGTGCTTTTTAATCCAACTTTTTATTGTTAATAGACTATTTCTTTTAAACCTGAATTGGTCTACTTTGATTTCCCTGTGGATTTGTAAGGTGTTTTCTTTTGTATGCATTTAGCATAATCAGCTGATTAAGAATGGAAAAGTTAGGTGCTTTAGACCAAATGAGGCACTGGGGCATGGGGTAGGGGTGGGCCACCAAGTATACTGAATTCTAAGGCTAGCTCTTCCTGACATATAGTAGCGCAAGGCCATCTCCTGGAACCTTACTGTCTCTCAGATCAACTACTCTACCACTCTTATCTATGTAGTGAGAGTAGCGGAGTCAGTGACCTCTTTAAATCACAGGATAGGAACTGCATAAAGGTTCTCAAATTCTGCAGGACAGGAAATCCCTGTATTACCTGCTTTGCAAGGTGGCTTTAAGAATCACTGTGGCCTCATTTGACCTAGTCATGGCAGGACAACTAGTGGTTAATTACTAATTGGACTCTTGACTTTAGAACAAACATGAGGAGCCTCAAATACTTGTGCTCATTTGGGAAAACTAACATTGATTTGGGAGGTACCACATACCAGGTGCTATGTTAAGTGCTTCCTTGAATTCTCATTTTATTCTCAGAACCTTGTTTACAGAAGAGAAAACTGAGGTTTGGATGGGGCGGGTAACTTGCCTGTGGTTACACAGCTAGTAAGTGGTAGAATCAGTGTGACTGACTCCAGCTTGGAGTTCTTCCCACCACTGGGTTACACAGTCTCTCCAGCCCCTCGCCGCCACCTGCCTAATCCCAAGTAAAGCACGTTGAGAGAAGCCACAAAACGAACTGCCTCTAGTGCTCAGGGTCGGTTTTTTCATGAACAAAACAAAACTGCCTGAATTAAGCAGAGGCTGGATTAGAGGTAATATGCTTCCCTCAGTGGTGAGGTTAGGTTCTACGTTCCAAAATCAAAGAAGGGGTTTCAGGACTATCAGTTGCTTTGCAGATGCAGAGAATTTAAAATAAAAGATCCTGATCTTTTGAAAGATTTGGAAGGTGTGCTCTGCGCCTTTAGGAGTTTTTAGGTATTTCCGTCACCTTCAATGATACATTCCTTTGAGCCTTTACTGCTACTTCTGAAGACTTGTTTATATCTTAAAAATATCCATATATTACAGGCAAACTAAAGGTTCATGGGCATTTTAATAGCACCCTACTGTTTAGACACATGCCAGTTTTTTAACCTCATTTATTGCTAACATGTATTCAAAGCAATATACAGTTTATTGATACTAGAACAAATCAGGAAATCAAGACATGATTGCCATCATAAAATCTTAATCTTCAGAGAACAACATTTCCACCAGGTTGGCCTGAAGACACTCAGATTCTACCAGTTTTTGAGGCTGTAAGAGAAGAACAGTCAAATCTTCACTACTCCTATAAAACGTTATTAGGAGTGGAATAGGTTCTGCCTTGAATGACACTAATCTTTGAACACAGAAATTATGCAATTCAGAAACTATCAACTAGTTATAACAAGTTTTATGAAAGAATCAAGATATTTGCTGTAAGATGAATCACTAACATACTTGGCTGAAGAGACTTAAACCCCAAATACCATGAAGCTCCACAGACTAAAACAGGAAACAGCAAGCCCAGTGCCCTCTTCTTCCCCTCAACTCTTTAATTTAGGATCCCAGGGGCATGACTGAACTAGAAGAGGTGCCCTTACTTTTTAACCAGAATTATGAATTAAATAGAAAACAACTGTTGATGCCAGTGTTTTAAGGAATTATGAGTCAACCTACTTTCTGGCTATAGAATTTTTAAAGAGTGACTTAACATGAAAAAGACCTAATAGCTAGATATTTACATTATTAGTGTATTGGGATTGGCCATAGGAATGGACTTTCAGCAGCACTCTCAACAGCAATGGAATTGAGATAACATGCCAAGATCTTTTCAAATCTGGATCCACAGCAAGTTAAAAGTTTTGACAGTGAATTACAGGCCCAGCATATTTAAAGATACTTACTGTTCCATACTTAAGTAGTGTAGGCACTGCTGTTACTTTCAAGTTTTTTCTGAAGTCATTATTTGGATCTTTCCAACTGTTCCAAAAGAAAAAGTGATCATGAAAAAAATTTACTTGGTTTATTACGGTTTGCCTAATATTTGACATATTCCTACATTTAATTTTTTAGTAATCACTGTTCTTGCAAACACTTAAAAAACCTTGTGGACTATGGCTTAATTTGTTAATTACCCTGTGCAAAGTTTTAAAGTGTGACTAAGATATAAAAGTAAAGCCAGCTAAGTTCTGAGCTTACACCAGACCAAATTCGTTGAATTACCCTTACTTAATTCAGGTGGGCATTTTAAATTTGTATTTAATAGCTTCTAATTGTTGTGAGACATTGCCTTATAACACAGAAACTGGGTGCGTGTCCCTGAGGCCCTTCCCGCCTCAGTTTGCAATCTGTGCATGTCTGTGAAGTAGATTATACGTTGCCACTTACTAAGGCTTTTCTCCTACTTGGCAGTAGATGAACACACATCCTTCACTGATGTGCTTCAGCCCCTCTCGTACGACTGGTTCAGCTTTAAAAAAAGTTGAGATAAAATAATCGCACGTCAACTCCAGAATCAGGCACTGATAAACAGTGTTCTTTTCCCCTTCCCCCAGTCTTGGTAAGTACTCAGACTTTAACCTGCAGCTAACTGAAGCGGTCAGCAGAAGTCAGGTGTTCACTTCTGGTCTTAGAGCCACGTTAAGGGTAAGGACCAAATCCCAGTCCCGATTTGCCCCCGCACCACCGCGCCCATAACAATGGAAAGCACATGTATTTGCTGACCAACTCACGTATCCTGTAAGACTCTAATGGTACTGGGGGAGTGAGAAGTTTTAAGGAACTAGATTCCAAGATCATCCGGGTTAAATGGTAAAAGGAAGAGCGCTCTTGGCAGGACGGCGTAGAATTTAATAGGAGTTGACATGGGGACAGCTTAGATTGCCCCGCGGATGTCTGGAACCAAGACTCTGCCTCTGCTAAGCCCCCTTTCTGGTCGTAGGTTCGGCCTTCCTGCCATTTCCATTGGACAGCAGCCCCCGAATCCCGGCCTCACCCTGCACGCAGTCGGGGCACCAGCTTTTCCCTCCGGCGTCCTTAGAACCCGTAAAGTAGGCGAAAATGGTCTTGCCATTGTGCTCTTCCACGGCCCGGTGGAACTCCTCGAAGCCGGACACGCTCACCTCCTCGTAGCGGGCCATTGGCACGACGTGCAGCAGCTGCTGGAGGAGTGCACGTCTGGCTGCTGCAGGCGGGGCCCACGTGGGCGGGGCGAGGCTGTTTCCGGATGGGCGAGCGGGCGGAGCTTGCGGAAGCCAGCGCCGCTGAAGAGTACGGGAGCCTCTGAGGACCACAATCCATCCGCATGGCTTTCTGCTCTAGTTTCTAAGATTTTTCTGCGCTCGCTGCACTCCCAAACCCAGGCGTCTACCCTAATCTAGTCCCAGCTCCGACCCCATGGACACTGGCTGCAAAACTTAACGCCTGGCAACACCTGGATCCTTCAGTAGTTCGGCGTCTCAACGGCTCCCAAGCCGCCCTGCGCCTGTTGCTATGGCGACTGGGCGGGCGGCCGGAAGCGCGGCCTAGTTGGGGCCCCCCTTGCCCGCTTCCCGGTAGCGGCGCCTCGCCCCAGCCAGGTGGGCTCGGGATGGGGCTAGGGGGGATTCTGGGAAGCTGCTTTGAGTCATGGACCTGGGGGAGAGGAGATCTGACTCGGAAAGCTTTTGTTGTTTTGTCCCCCCAATTACCTTTTCTGCCGTCTAGGCTTTAGGGGGGCCTGGGACTGGGGGCGGGTTCCTGAGACTGGGCGGGGGTGGGATGGGTGAGGGGCTAGGAGGGAGAAAGGCTGCGAGGCCGGAGCTGAGTGTGTGAGTGCCTGTGTGGAGCAGCTTAGGGAGCGAGGTGCTAAGACAACCCAGGGCCGCGGTAGCGAGGAAGGGAACTGCTCTGGAGCTATGAGCCGGGCGACTGGCCGTGGGGCCTTGCCCAGGCTGCGCCGGGGAGAGCAGGCGGCTAAGATGCCGGGTCGCTGCGTGGGGCCCAGCAGGTCGGGGCGGGGAGTTCGGCGGCCGTGGGGGAAGAGACGGGGCGCAGGGACGTCCCGGGGCCGTGGTGCAAGGCGCCGGGCGAGGTCCTTGGAGTGGGAGACGCGCTGTGTGAGTGCAGAAAGGGCGCAGGGCTGTCAGCGCCCGTGGGGGACGAGACAAGCGGCGGAGACAGCCGATGCCGCCGGGGCGAATGAGGCTTTGGAAGCTCCTGGCCCCCCAGGCTCCATCGAGGCTGCAAGGGACCCTGGGGCTGTGTGGGTGAATGGGGCTGTTGGGGAGCCCCAGGTGGTGGGGCCTGCCGGGGCTGTGTGGGTGACCGGGTCTGGGGAGGAGGAGGCCGAAGATAGGAGTCCCCGGGGCTGCGAGGGAAAAGGTCGCCCGGGATCTCTGGGCCATGAGAGCATTCTGCACCTGTGGCTGAAGGTGCAGGCTATGAGGGCCGCCTCGGGATGTGGGGAAGGAAGTAGAGTCGAGCTCCATCCCGTGCCTGTCGGAGAGGGACCTGTCGAAAGGGGTGTTCCTGGCCGAGCTTCCTGGGTAGAGACAAGCCGTGGTGGTCTTACAGGGCCCTGGGTGAAGGGCCAGGCAAGGGGGATCCCTCGGGCCCCCTCAGGGCCTACAGTTCTGGGCTTAGGGGCTGCTTACGAGACAACCTTAGGCTTCTGTGGACAGGGACAGGCTGGGAGGATGCCTCCTCCTGTGAGTGTGCCTGGGGCTCTGGCGTCAGGTTCTGAGATGGCCCCGCACCTGTGGAGGGGACAAGCTGTGGGGATTCCTGGGACTGGGGAGGAGATAGGCTATGGGCTTGTCCCAGGCCCTTGTGAAAAAGAACAGGCTGTGGGCGAGCCTGGGACCGTGGGGTGGCCTGGGGCTGTGGGAGCGCCCAGAGCCGTGGAGGGAGAGCTCGGCTGCGGGGGTGCTGCAGGGCTGTGGGGGAAAGGACATTCCCCGCAGATTCCTGGGGCTCTGGCACATGAAGCAGTCTGTGGGGCCACCCCTGGCGTATGGGGGAGGGGACAGGCCATGGGGGTGTCCGATGCTGTGGAGGAGGAGCCTACTTCTGTGGGTGCCGCAGGTGTGTGTTACAGGAGACAGGCTGGGGAGGAGACAGACTCTGTGGGTATGCCTGGCCCGTGGGGCACGGGACACTCTGTTGGGGTGCCCTGTGCTACTGAAGAGGAAACTAGATGTGGAGGTGACCCAGGGTTCAGGGAAAGGGGACAGCCTGTGTGGGTGGAGACAGGCTCTGGGGGTGATCCAGGGTCACGGGGAGCTGCACAGACTGCAGAGCCATCATGTCCTGGGGAGCAGGCAGCAGGTTCTGGGGGTGCCCCAGGCCTGTGGGGGATAGAACAGGCTACAGGGGTACCCAGGGCCTTGGGGAAGGACACAGGCTGTGTGAATGTCCCAGGACTGTGGGGAGCGGGACAGGTGGTAGGGGTGCCCCAGGCTGTGGTAGTACCTGGAGCCCTGGGAGAAGAGCTGAGCCACAGCGGGGCCCTGGGCCTGTGGGATGGACAGCAAGTTCTTGCGGGGCCCCCAGCCGAGGCAGTGCCTGGGCTTGGAGAGGAGACCTGTGGTGGGAATGTCCTGAGCCTGTGGGAAAGGAGGCAGGCTGTGGGGGAGCCAGAGAGTCTGGGGCCTCCAGCTTTAGGGGTCCCTGGGTCTGTGGATCAGGAGGCTGGCTGTGGAGTTGTTTCATGTCTGTGTAGGAGGAGGCAGGCTGTGGGGGTGTCTGAGACGGTGGGCATACCCAGGGCAGCAGATGTGGCCCAGCACAGGTGTGCCACAGCAGGGGTCCCCGTGGCGCTGGGTGTGCCCGGCTCTGGAAAGGCGCCTGTCGGAGTGCCCGCTGCTGTGTGGGCGTCTGGCCCTGTGTGTCAGGAAGGCAACTCCAGAGACATTTGGAACCTGTGGGAAAGGGCTCGGGCTGCCAGAATCTCTCTGGCTTCAGGGGGACCTGTGGCTCGGGAGGAGCTGTGGTCTGGCGGGGAGGATTGTGATTCTGGGGCCTTCTCCGGCCCATGGGGAAGGAGACAGACTATTGGGGTTTCTGTGGCACCTGAGGGGCCTGGGCTTGGGGAGGAGACTGACTCTGGGGGTATCCCAAGACCTTGGGGATGGAGACAGAGGGTAAGGACTCCTGTGGCCACCGAAGTGCTTCTGGCCCCTAGGGCGCCTGGTTCTGTGGAGCTGGAGCCTGGCTCTGGGGGCTTCTCAGGCTTGTCGGGGAGGCAGCAAACTGCAGGAATGCCTGGCACTGTGGGGCTGTCTGCAGCTAGTGGGGTGCCCGTGGCTCCCAGGGTGCCTAGGCCTGTGCAAGAGGAAACTGGCTCAGAATTGTGGGGCAAAGGAGAGACAGTGGGTGGACCTGCAGATGCCAAGGGTCCCACAAGGATGGAGGTGCCCACCTCGACCAGGATGCCTGGGCCCATGGGGGAGAAGACTGGCTCTGGGGGTGTCTCAGGCTTGTTGGGAGGCAGACAGACTACAGGAGTGTCCATGGCTGTGCGGCTTCCGGGGTCTGTGGGGGAGGGGACCCTCTTTGAGCGTGTCTCTGGCCTGTCTGGAAGAAGGCAGACTGCTGGGAGGCCTGTAGCTGCCAGAGGTTCCATGGCTGTGGGAGTGCCCACAGCTCCTGGGCTCCCTGGGCCGATGTTAGGGGATACCGGCTCTGGGGATGACTGCTCAGGCATATGGGCAAGGACACTGGCCACTGAGGGGCCCACAGCTGCCAGGGTTCCTGGACCTGTGGAAGGGGAGACAGGCTCTGAAGGTGTCTCAGGCCTGTGGAGAAGGAGACACAGTGGAGCCATTCCCGAGGCCGGGAGGGTGCCTATGCCTCTGGGGGTGCTTGCAGCTGTAGGAGCTCCCATGGCAGGGCGCACACCTGCTGCGGTGTGGGTGACTGGGTCCTCGGGAGCAGAAGCGGATGTGGGTGTCTCAGGTGTGACCATGCTGAGGAGACAGTCCACAGGGGGAGTGGGGGCTTCAGAGGATGAGACAGGTGGTGGGAATATTCTGGGACTGGCCGGGAGCAGCCAGGCTGTGGGGGCATCTCACACTTATGTGCCCGGGACCAGGTTATGGAGTTGTCCAAGGTCTGTGGGGGAAGAAACAGCCTTTGAGAATGCTCTAGACATGTCAGGGACAAGAACAGCTGTGGGGGTACCCCCAGTTTCAAGAGAGGAAATAGGCCTTGGCCATTTCAGAGACCACCTACAGCCAAGTGGGAGGAGGCTGGCTGGAGAAGTGTCTGCAGTCAGAGTGAGAGGGAGCAATTTGGGAGAGAGTTATGTGGGGGAGGCTAGATTGAGGGGGGCGTTCCAGTAGTGTGTGTAGGGAAGAAGTTGGGGCTCTGTGGGAGGGAACAGGTTAGGGGGAGGTTCGTCCTGGGTTGTGGATGAAGCACAGGCTGTAAGGACATCTCGGCATGGGGGAGAGAGGGTTTTTGTGGAGATGCACCAGGGTATGTAGAGGGACAAATTGGGAAGTTTCCTGGAGCAGTGGGAAAGGGCCAGATTGCAAGGAGAGTCCCAGAACTTTGTATAGGGGGACAGTTTAGGGCTGGGTGTCCCTGGACTTTGTGCGTGTGTGTGTGTATGTGTGTATGTAGCATCACTTGAGGCATCCTGGAACTGTGGGGATCACCTAGTTTTTTTCTAGTGGAGAATGGACTGTTTGGCCCTTGGCACCTAGAAGCAGCCAGGGGAAAGTACTGACCATTCAGAAGTTGCAGATCCCTGGGCCCCATTTCTGCAGACTTCATTCTGCAACTCCAGCCGCGCAACCTGTGCCGATGTCAAGCCAGTTGGGATTGCCTCGCTCGTTTGCCTCCTCCCGTCTGCTTTTTTCACCGTGTGTCTACAGCCTTAGACATAAGGACTCTTAGAAGCTGTCTTTATATTCCTAAGAAGTATCTGTCTTTAAGCAAGTCTAGTCTGCAAATTTTGGATTTATTCAAAAGCTTAAATTAGGGGTTTTTTTTTAAACCTTGAATTTCCCAATTGATTTACTAGCAGATTTTTTGAGAGAACAAATTCCCCAGGGATTTAAAACTAGTCAGTTCACAGAAAATCGGCTTAACAAACGCTAAATCGTGTACTACGCTCAAAGCACTTTGTTATGGGAAATAGAAGAGCAAGACAAGTCCCTTCCCCTCAAGGTGCCTTGTCTGGCTGGGAAGATGCGACATACACGTGTGAAATAGGTAAATAACAGTATGAGACAACACTATACATGATCAGTATGTGAGTGGCAGGGATAGTAAAGTCTATAATGAGGCCTTCAGAGTAGGGCCAGGCAATGATAAGGGTATGGCCCTTGACAGCTTACCGAGTGCTTTCATATCTGTTATCTTGTATACCTATATGTAGGGTGGGGGAAAGATGGGGAGAAATGAAGATTGAAAGAGATGATTCAGCTCTCCAAATGGCAGATCCTGGCTTGAATCAAGGAATTCTGATGCTACAGGTTTACTTAGAGTCGTTGAGCGTTGTGTGCCTTTGGGCCACCCAGTAGAGTGAAGCATACTGCTTTCTGACTAGTATTAAGACTTGTTAATATAGACTGCGTGTCCAGAAACCACCCTGCTGGGACGTGCTAGTTTACCATGGCAAAGCTCTGTTTTGGGAATAACGTCTTGCTGGAGACCTTTGAGATTTGAAATTTGGAATGGAAAGGGATCAAGAGATTATTATTAAAATAGTAAGTGTTCCCCTATTTTTTTTTTGAAATTGGGAACTTCCGAAGTGCGGTTGTGTTTATAAATGGAAGAAACTGTCATTTACCTGTCTTTAAGCAATCACTCTCAGTATGAGGTTGCTATTGGCTACTTCTAGTATATTGCTACAGGCACATGGCACTGTGTTTTATCTATTCTCTTCCCTTGTTTGAACGCTGTTGGTCTGAAGTGGCTTTGCTTCGTTTTAGGAATGGTTTTAGGGAAGACTGTTGCCTGATGACAAGGCTGTCACTATTGTTGTGTACTACCTGCCATGATGGGACCAGGCCAGCCAGCTTCCACCTGTGTTCATCTAGCACCTAGGACCCAACTTGATGGGAGGAGTGATCCCACAGTTCTTCAGACCCAGGTAGTTCTGTTTTTGCCTGATTTTTTTAATTAAATATTTCAAACATAAAGAAAATTTGAGAGAAAAGGACAATGTAACACTCTTGAAATCACCTCCTAGATTCAGCAATTGCTGACAATTTTTTCTGTCGGTTTTTCTACCTACTCAACCATCTGTCTCTAAAATTTTTGCAGAATCACCCCAAAGTAACTTGCAGTCATGACACTTCTAAGTATTTGAGAATACTACTTCTAAAAATGAACTCTCCTACTTAATCATAATACTATTCTTAAACCTAAGAAAATAGACCCAAAAAATTCCCTGTTATCCAATAACCAGCCTTTATTCAGGTTTACTCAGTTGTCTCAAAAATGTCTTTTCCCCTAGCATTATATTATGAAAATCTTAAAAAATACAGCAAAGTTGAATTTTACAATGAACACCTAGATTCCATTATATTTCACTCATTTGTTTCATTGCATATCTGTCACTCAGTCATCCCTCTGGAGATCCATCCATCAATCCATCTTATTTTTTGACACATTTCAAAATCAATTGCAGACATGAATACCCGAACTACTTCCGCATGCATATTGCACATTAGAATTCACTCTGTTTAGGGCCGGGCGCAGTGGCTCACACCTGTAATCCCGGCACTTTTGGAGGTCGAGATGGGTGGATCACCTGAGGTCAGGAGTTCGAGACCAGCCTGACTAACATAGTGAAACCCCTGTCTCTCCTAAAAATACAAAAAGGTGTGGTGGTACACACCTATAATCGCGGCTACTCAGGAGGCTGGGGCAGGAGAATCGCTTGAACGTGGGAGGCGGAGGTTGCAGTGAGCCGAGATTGTGCCACTGCACTCTACCCTGGGTGACAGAGCAAGACTCCATCTCAAAAAAGAAGAAAAGAATTCACCCCATTTACTGATTTTTTTCTTTCAATATACATATTATATCAGAAATGGTGTAATGTACACATTACAATGTGTACATCTTTTCACATTTGCTGAGTTTTGACAAATGCATACATATGTGTAACCCATACCTCTATCAAGATTCAGATCATTTCTATTATCCTAAAAAGTTCTCTAAATGCCCCTTCCTAGTCAGTCCCCACTCCTCCCCTCCAGAGGCAGCCACTATTCTTATTTTTTCCATCACAGATCAGTTTTCTCTGATCTAGAACCTTATATAAATGGGATTTTTTTTTTTTTGGTGTTAAGACTTATTTCACTAGCTGTAAAGTATTTGAGATCCATCCATGTTATTGCATGTATCAGTAGTTTATTCCTTTTTAATCCTTTTTTCTCATTCCGTAGTATAAGTATACCACAGTTTGTTTATCCATTCTCCGATTAATGGATACCTGGGCTGCTTCCAATTTGGGATTATTATAAATAAAGCTGCTATGAACATTCTTATACAGATCTTTTTATGAACATGTTTTCATTTCTTTTGGGTAAATACCTAACAGTGAAATTGCTGAGTCATGGAGTAGGTGTGTATTTAGTTTTATAACAAACCACTGGACCTTTTTACAAAGTGGTGGTACCGTTTTACGTTCCTGCTGAGAATGTATGAGAGCTCCAGTTGCTCCACATCTTTGTCAACGCTTGTTGTTGTCTTTTTAACCATTCTGGTGAGTGTTTAATAATATCTTATCGTGGTGTACAAAGAAATTTAAAAAAATTTTTTGACATAATTTTTTGACATAAATTTCAGAATGAAATTTAAATTATGAAAAGTTGCAAGAATAGTCCACAGAATTCCTGGATACTCTTCTCCCAGATTCCTCAAATGCTAACATTTTGCTACATATTCCCTCCTTCTCTCTCTCACTATCTCTGTACACACATATATTATTTTCTAAACCATTTAAGAGTAAATTGCAGGCACGGTGCCCTTTTACCTCTAAGTATTTTTTTCCTAAAAATAAAGAATTCTGTTATATAACCATAGTACAATTATCAGAATCGGGAAATTAACATTAAGTGAATACTATCAGTTAATCTACAGACCTTACTGAGATTTTGTTAGTTGTCCCAATAGTGTCCTTTATAGCAAATGAAAATCCAAGATCATAACGTGCATTACATTGTCATGCCTCTGTAGTCTCCTTTAGTCTGATTCCTGGGTCTGTTTTTATGTTTTGTGACATTGATTTTTTTAAGAATATAGGCTAGTTATTTGTGGATTTTCTCTTAATTTAGATTTGCCTGATGTCTTCTCACAATTACGTTCAGGTCATGCACTTTTGGCAGGAGAACCACTGAATGATACTGAGTGCTTCTCAGTGCACCCTATCAGGAAGGACATGCTGCCAGTTTAGTCCCAGCACTAGCGGTGTGGACTTCCATCATTTGATTAAGGTGGTATCTGCCTAGTTTTTTCATTGTAAAGTTACTCCTTTGCTTTTTGTAATTATTTGTCTTGGAGACGATGTTAATGTCTCTTTAACACCTCAAACTTTCACCAACTACTTTTAGTATTTTTGCCTGAATCAGTTTTTTATTATGATGGTTGGCAAATGGGGATTTCTAATTTTACTCTTCCTTCTACATTTACTTGTTGCCTTACTACTATAAGGAAGAACTTTCCCTTCTTTTCCTAGTACTTACTTACTTAGTTCAGCACAGACTCAGTATTATTTTTTATTCCCATTATTTATTTTGTTGTGCAGATATTTATTTTGATGTTCAAATGGTCTTTGATTTAGCCAGTGAGAGCCACTTCGAGTTGGCCCCAGTGTCTCTTTGACGTGATCTCATCCGTCTTTGACCACTTTATGGTGTAAAAAGACACTCCAAGGCTGGGTGTGGTGGCTCATGCCTGTAATCCCAACACTTTGGGAGGCCAAGGCAGGAGGATCATTTGAGGTCAGGAGTTCAAGACCAGCCTGGCCAACATGGTGAAACCCCATCTTTACTAAAAAATACAAAAAAATTAGCCAAGCATGGTGGTGCACACCTATAATCTCAGCTACTTGGGAGTCCGAGGCAGGAGAATCACTTGAACCCAGGAGGCAGAGGTTGCAGTGAGCCAAGATTGCACCACTGCACTCCAGCCTGGGTGACTCCGTCTCATAAATAAATAAATAAATAAATAAATAAATAAATAAAAGCTGTTCCAGGCTCAGCTTGTCTTTTCCTTGTCCTGGCCCTGGAATTAACCGTTTATCCAAGGAGACTTTGATTCTTCAGTGGAGAATGAAATTTTAAAAATCACTATCTGGGGCTGGATGTGCTCCTTGATACTGTTTTGTCACTGTTTCTAGGCCCTCTCAGAGGACAAGTAGGAAATAGATGTATACTTGTGTGCATATACATACATGTACACACATTCATAAATGCACATCCATACTCACATATCTGTATGTACACTTTCTCATCTGCTTCCCCTTCCTTCCTTTCTTTCTTTCTCTTCCCTTCTTCCTTCTGTTTCTATGTATCTTTCTGTGTCTGTCTGCCTAGATGTTTGTATTAAAACTCACAAGTTCACACAAGTACTTCCAATTCAAATCCAACACTACGTATTTCCAACTCCCTTGTCCAAGAGCATGAAAGCTGGCTCTCATTATCCACAATATATTTACTTTTTTGCTCAATTCTAGAATGTACAAAAAGTCGTTTCTGAATTGTAATCTGTGTCTCTGCTCAAAACGAAGCCTGCAAAATTAGAGTTCAGTATTTGTTTAGAGTACATTTGTCTAAATTTAGCCTGATGGCATATAGTCCAAATACTATGTTCAAAAGTTACTGGGGTTAATTTTTTTCATATTCACTTTTTAGCATGGTTATGTTATTTATCTGAGATTCAGTTTGGTTCATTGGTTTCTGTTGGTATTTATTTGAGGGTTTTTCACTATCCTTAATGGATTTTTTTTCCCTTCCTTTCCTTCTTCCTCCCTGCGTTCATTCATTTCTTTCTTCCTGTCTCTCGTGTATATGTGAAACATTAACATGGTTCCAAATATACAAAACGATATATTCAGAAAAGTTATCTGCTACCCCATTCCCTCTGTCCTTTCCATCCTATTTCTACCGGTTACCTGTAGATAACTAGTCTCATTAGTCTCTGATTTTTGTTTTCTGTTTCTTTTTGCACAAGCCATTCAGACGCATATATATTTTCTTGTGTCTTTTTTTTATATGAAGGGTAGTATATTATAAGTATACTTTTTGCACTTAGTGCTTTCTGCTAAACAATATATTCCAATCTCGCCACATTAATTCATAGAAGTGTCACAGAGATCTTCCTCATTTTTTTTTACATCTTCGTTTTACTGCATTTTGTGGATAGACTATTGTTTATTTAGCTACTCTCCTCCATGGGGACTCAGATTGATTCTAGTAATTTACAATTACAAACAATATGGCACAGAGTAACCCTATACATATGTATTGTTGGCGGTGTATCTGCAGGGTAAATTCCTAGAAGTGAGACTCCTGGGTCAAAAGGTAAATGTGACACTTGTCCTCCAAGTTGCCTGCTTGGGTCTCTTTCAAGAGTCTTTTCTTTCTTTCCTGCTCTAAAGCTTTTTAATTAAAAAAAAAAAAAAAGTGATGAATGCGTGTGTTTTTGTTAGCGATTGCCAAATTCCCTTCCATAAGAATTATGCCAATTTGCATGACCACCAGCACCTCTTCTGTGAGGGTGCCTGCTTCCCACTGCCTCACCAACAGCGTGTATTACTATACTTTTAAATTTTTGCTAATCGATTGGGTAAGAGATGGTATTTCCATGTATTTTTAATTTGTGTTATGAGATTGAACATCTTTGTACGTACCTAAGGACCTTTTTTTTGGTAAATTACTCATATGTTTTTCCCTGTTTTTATTGAATTTTGATCTTTTTATACTTCAATAATTATAATTATTATTATTATTTAGACCGTCTTCTCTGTCACCCAGGCTTGACTGCAGTGGCTCGATCTCGGCTGACTGCAGCCTCCACCTCCCAGACTCAAGCAATTCTTGTGTCTTAGCCTCCTGAGTAGCTGGGATGACAGGCGTGCGCCATCACGCCTAGCTAATTTTTGTATTTTTTTAAGTAGAGATGGGGTTTTGCCATGTTGGCCAAGCTGGTCTCAAACTCCTGACCCCAAATGACCAACACTGTTCATCAGTCTATGTACCTTTCAGATGGTAACTACTTGTTTTCTCTTTAGTGAGCTTTTTAACTACTTTTAAAAAATCTGAAATACTTTCCTGAAGTTTTGTCACAATGGATTATTTTTAAGTGACCCTTGATGGCTGTGATTATATAAACACATTGATTGTGAGAGCTGGGGAGGTCATCTCCAAGGTCAAGGCATCACAGGACTGGGTTCATTGAATTTGTAGGCATGGATTCTCCTCATGCTATTGACCTGTCTTTGACAGGTTCATTCTGGAAGACCTAAGGAGGGTACATATTTAAAGCCTTAAAATTGTTTCTTTCCTTTAAACTGATAATCCCAGAACAGATCATTTATCCTAACGAAATAATTTTAAAAGGTTAAAAAACTAAATGCATGGAGATATTAATTGAGGTAATAGTTCTATTAGTGGAAAAACTGGAACAATCTAAATGTTTAATAATAACATTATAGTTAAGCATGAAAAGACCATTCATTGGTTTCAGAAAATGCAACAATGACAAATAAAAACTGTAGGGATATGGAAACATGCTTATGTTGAAGTGCAAAATGAAACAAAACTTGTATTTATTACGAGGAAAACTGACAAAAACTTGAGCCTGTGTAAGAAAGCATAAGTAGACTGTTTCAAGTGAGGTACACTTAGGGGCAGGGTAAAAGATGGATCCAGCCACCAAATGAAGTCTCAGGAAGACTTATGAAGAAGTATTATCAGATGGCTTGGGTCTATCCATGGAACAAATTTTAAGAAAGCTCCAATGGGTTATATTGGTCACTTGCTGGGGCCTGACATTTTGAAATAGGACAGAAGTCCATAACTGGGAAATTGAAGGACTTAGTGGTTGCTGCTTGAAACTTTCTGGGTCGACTTTTAGAAGTGGGTGCCAGTATGACATTAGTAAACAGAAGGATAATAGTATGGGACTGGATGATTGTAGGATAGAACCGGGGTATGTGATGAACCCAAGGGTGTAGGAGAGTGGCTGTGTCTATCAGTAAAATAGAAAAATGCCTCTTAGCACTAATGATCTCGTGGTGAAATTTTAGAAATTTGGTTATAGACATGTACCAACTGTGCAGTATGGAATTTTTCTGATGTCTGCTTTTATTTGCTTCTTAAAGAACCAGCTGCAGTTTAATAGGAATGTTCCTGCACATTCAAGCAACTTGGCAATCCGATATTCTTGCCCGCATGCCATTAGAATTGAAAAGCTGAAGCACTCATACAATGAATCATACCATTGTAAAGATGCAGATTGTAGAGTTGGTCCTGACCTAGGCAGTTCAGTTTCATTTTCTGTCATATCAGAAGAGAGACTTAGTTATGCTGTCCACCTAGCCAGAAGAGATGTGAAACGAAGACAATTTGAAGAACATATAAAAGAACATCATCTCAGAAGTCAGCCTCAAAGCTCTCGGAAGTGTGGACATACTAAGTGTAAAATACCTGACCACAGGGTGGAAAGGAAGGAATCAAAGAGTCAAGCAGCCTGTCAGTGCAGCCACCAGCCGTCCAAAGTAGAAATCTCCAGCTCGGGTGCCAAAGTATACCTTTACTCATCTCATCCAGGCCAGTCAGATCTCACTGTGCCAAATTCACCACCCACCCGTGATCCGGGACTTCAGCCTCATCCCAGGACGGGTGACCACAAAAGCATAAGTGAACAGAAAAGCCTGTTAGAAGTCCAGCGACTCCAGAAAGAACTGAGCAGTTGTATCCACAGAATTGAAGAGGTAACGAAAAAAGGTGAGAAAAATTAGATTCTTTTCTTCGATTTAAGGCTGTGAGTATGGGGTAGTTTAAATGCATTCCTTGAGGACCCTTAACCCCTACAGCAGTTTCATTCCTTCCTTCTGTGAGTTGGTTCACTGGAGTGTGAGCACTCAGGACAAGACAGTTAGGCTTAGAGTTTGAACAGTGTCTTCCCCCAGCTCCTCTTTCCAGCGGAGGGACATGAAAGAACTTTTTCACTGTGGCTGCCCTTCGAATGTGCACTGACTGAGGGCCCAGCCTAGGAGGTGGCGTTAATGTTGGCTGAACCTTAGGTCTTCTGGGACCTGAGTGCAAATTATCCTATAATGTTTTCCCTCTTCTGGGAAAATTATTTTTCGATTTGCTCAAAAAAAGAGCATAAAGTATTTATATTATAGGTAAAACCAGTTCTCACTTGGGCAGTATTTAGGTGAGTACACACCAGTGACAAGGGAAGTTGTGGGTATATGTGTAAAATGAGCACAGGGTAGGAAGGAAGAAGTTTAATCATTGTATATGGTTTTCTGCAGTTCTGCAGTGTTCTCAGGGCCCTTGCATTTCCCTGCTGAGTAGAAGACTGGTTCCATGTGGAGAATTTGGGGTTACCATAACTAACAAGTAGGGAATCAAGCCCAGCTTTCAGACTGCAAGGGGTATGGAGTTGAGCATCAAAAGAAACTGTTGCGCTAGGGCAGTACATAGTCTAGAATTATTTTTTGCATTTTCAATTTAATTTATGCATATGTACATATATGCATCTTATGTAAAGAATTTAAGGTACTTTAAGAAATACTTGTGATTGAATGAGATAAAACAAAAATGCACATGACGACATTGTGGCAGATGAAGCAAAAGGAAAGGAAAAGCATTTACTAGGGATGAGTCACAGATTTGCTTCCGAGCTTCCTAGGAGCCAGCTAAAGAGGGGACTTCAGTCACTTGGAGAATTTACAAAGTCTAAGACGGAAAAAAACAATTGTGTAAGGAAAACAGTGATTCCACATATTAAGGCCAGAAAGAAATTTCTCCTGCAGGTCTTCTTCAAGAGTGTGCTGTATAATATCATGAACAATTCAAAAACATTCCAGTATAAAAGTAACAGAAATGTTGTGGCTTGTTTCTCTTGACATTCCTTAGTGTCAGCCTGTGGCATGGCCCCCTGCACACTTTGGTTGAAGCCCTGCGAGCAGGGGAACAAAGCCACAAGGCGCACTGCTCCGGTGATCTGGCCTAATACCGGGGAGCTGTTAGAGGGGTGATCTGGCCTAATACCGGGAACTGTTAGAACAGAGCTTTCAAAGCCTCTGTGGGGAAGGACTGGGTTGGTTTATTTTATTTACATACATTTTCAGTGTGTCATAAGTCAGTACTTTGTGAACTATAATAAAAATGTCACGGTAGTGGCAAACTGCTATGGAAACACGTAAATGTATGCTTTAAATTTCTGTACCTAACCTTTCATGGACGAATAATAGTTTGCGATGGCCCCTGGCTGCAGACCCCCTTTAAAGTAGCCCCGAAGGCCCATTTGTGCTTCCCAATGCTGCTTTGTAGATAGCTGCAAGCGCTGCATCAGAAATCGTCTGCAATGAGCCTTCAAACCCCCCACCTAAGCCCGTTCCATTTGTGTTCGTATAAGTATGTGAATCCGGATTTCCTCCCTACCATGCAGCCCAAACGAGATGAAAATAATTAGAATATAAGGTCTCATGAGACTGCATCTGTATGTACAACTTCTGACTTCAGATTTTTGCTTTCTTCAAAACAGCCTTATATTCTTTGCATTGTTTGATGTTTTAAAGATTAAATATGAAAAATTTGAACTTATAAAATACACTTTTACTAATTGAAGATTCCCTTTTCTTTGATAATTGGACTATATTGGAGTTTTGTATAAGAATTTGTGTAAGTGTATTTGGAAACCACAGCCTGGAAGGAATAGATAGATTGCATCTCCTTCAGGCAGTTTTCCAGAAACAATTTCTTTGAACCAGTCTTTTGAAGATGTAGAGCACCAGTGTGTACAAGGGTATGCTTCCTGAGAAATGCATGAAGACTCTAGGCACTCAAATAATTTTAAGACTTGCTATCTTAATATGTTAGAGAAAGGACTTGTCTTTTGAAATCAAGATTAAGGCTGGGCATGGTGGCTCACACCTGTAATCCCAGCACTTTCGGAGGCTGAGGCAGGCGGATCACTTGAGGCCAGGAGTTTGAGACCAGCCTGGCCAACATGCCGAAACCCTATCTCTACTAAAAATACAAAAATTAGCTGGGTGTGGTGGTGTGGACCTGTAATCCCAGCTACTGAGGAGGCTGAGGCATGAGAATCACTTGGCCCGGGAGGTGGAGGTTGCAGTGTGAGACTGGTAACAGTGTGAGACTCTGCCTCAGAAAGAAAAAGAAAACAAAAGATTATGATAAGATGCTATCTTAGTATCTTTTTTTTCTTCTTCTTCTTCTCTTTTTTAAGACAGTCTCATTTTGTCACCCAGGCTGGAGTGTAGTGGCACAATCTGAGCTCACTACAACCTCCACCTCCTGGGTTCAGGCAATTCTCCTGCCTCAGCCTCCCGAGTAGCTGGGATTACAGGTGCACACCACCACACCTGGCTAATTTTTGTATTTTTAGTAGAGACAGGGTTTTGCCATGTTGGCCGGGCCGGCCTCGAACTCTTGACCTCAGGTGATCTGCCCGTCTCAGCCTCCCAAAGTGCTGGAATTACAGGGGTGAATCACCATGTCTGGCCAGGATTTCTCTTTTGAATTCGACATTTGATTATTCTCTATTAAACAGCAAAGAGTAAAGACCATGTTAAGTGTCTTTCAGGACATATTTAGTGGCTGATCAATAGGCATTTATTAATATCTTCTTTACATTGTAAAACTAATCTTGCTAAACATAACAACAGGCCAATAAAAAGTTTTTGAAAAAATAGCAAGAATAACAGATTTTGGCTCAATATAAAGAATTTTAAAATAGTAAGAGCTGCCTCATAGTGAAATCGTTGTCCAGTGGGAATTCTGGCTGGAGGGGAGCTTGATGGAGTAAATGCCTTCATATCCCTTCCATCTCTCAGTCAGTACACAGTACCAGTTACTGCTGGTTTCTTGGCTGATGAAAAATGAAATTTTGTGTTATGATAGCTTCATTTTTTTCTTAATAAAACCAGAGATTTTCAACTTTATTATTTCTGTAAGTAATCGAAGTCTTTGTAAGTTTTAATATATGGTTTATAATCCACTTTTGGGGAAAACTATTAATATTTTCAGGTAGACTAGAAGAAGCTTTGGATCCAGATGAAGAACGTCGAATCCGTGTCAGGAGACAGGAGCAAGCTGCTCGCTCTGCCCGAATGCTCTACGTGCTCCAGCAGCAGGTGTGAAAAGTTCAGGGAGAAGTAGGGCAGTCAGCCTTGTGTACTGCTTCCTTAGAGAGTCTCCGTTTTCCTTTGGTCTCAGAAAGATGAGCACTGGAGTATCCCATATGAGTTCTGAGAGATTTGTGAGGCTCAATTTCCTGAACACATGGGCAAATAATTCTCATTCTTTTTGTAATCTCTGTGTGTGTGTGTGTGTGTGTGTGTGTGTGCGCGTGGGTGTGGCCAAACTCCTTAAACAGTGGTTCTTGACTTTTTGAGGTCATAGACCTTTGAGAATCTATTAAAAGCCTCTCCTCCCCACCCCCAAGATGCTTATACGTTATATAGCACATATTTTTGCATAGGAAGTCAGGTGGATCAGTTACCCTGAACCCTTGGTCCTAGCTGTGGACCCCAGTCTTAGAGAAAAGGGACCTTGTTTGTTTCCCATCTATTTCATGTTTATAATGTATAGAAGCTTGTAATAGTAAATAATTTGGTAAACAGCAAAGAGTAAAGACCATGTTAAGTGTCTTTGAGGACACCTTTAGTGGCTGATACACAGGCATTTACATTCTTTACGTTGTGATGGATTTTAAAAAAGTGTTTGTTGTGACTTTCATGCCTTATACATTAGTAAGCCTTTTACTCATTTCTGGTCACTGAAGTCACATGTTAGCCTTATTGCTTGAACCAAAAACTGTACTTTTTCATTGAAAAGAGCATGCCTGAGTTAGGTTTTGCACTGTATTCTTTTGGGTTCTATTTCAGTTCTTATTCTACACTGCTGCCGTAGAGATTGCTCTAAAACATGAATCTTACCATGTCAGACCTCTGCTTCAAAGACTTTAGTGGCTCTCTGTAACTTAGAGGACGAAAGCTAAACTCTTCAGCGTGGCGTGTAAGACTTCACGATCCGGTCCGCCTGCGTTTCCAGAGTCACCTCCACCTTCACTCCTTCATGTTAAATTCCTATTACACTGGGGACCAAGGGATGAAGGTGAACACTGCCTATTTACCATCTTGAACTGGAAACCAGTAACTGTTTTTTGGGTACATGAATGAAGAGCCTTTTTTCATTTTCAAGTGACTTGAATTAATAATGGTTATATTTGGACAAGATGAGATATATCGATGTATCCTTTTCTACAAAAAAGATCCATGGAAAGGTATGAAGTTTTCTTTTTTCCCCTTTACAAAACAGGTAAAAGAAATCCAGGAAGAATTGGATAAATTGAGTCCACATAAAATTAAACACACTAAGAAGGTATGCTGCAATTAAATTATTTATTAAATTATTTATAAATTAAAAATATTTATAAATATGAATATTATAAATTACTTATAAATTACATTTCCCAGTGTTTTGTTAGTATTGTGTAGGGCCCTCTGCACTAATGTTATTTTCAGTACTTGTAGAAACCTGTTAGTGAGGGAGCGAGCACTTTAAATATTCTGAATATGGTTGCCTTCCAAGGAACAGGTTCTAAAAAACAGATTTTTATTTTTGTTGCTGCTGGTGTAAGAAATTGGGAATAGTAAGGAAAAGACTGTCACTGGAAAACTGTAAACTTTAAACTCACTTTACTATGAAAAAGTTTTCACAATAGAAAGCACTTTATACAGAAAGACGACAGGCTGTACATATTCTTAGAAGTTGGGTGATTGTTAGCAAGTTCTGAGTATGGAAATGACTTCTCTCATCTTGTTTATTACCAGTCATGGGCAATGTCTAAGCTGGCGGCTGCCCATCGAGGAGCCATTCGGGCCTTACAGATGTTTGTCACTCAGTTTACTGACCGAGGGGAGCATCCACTTCCTGCTCGGTGTAGGGAACTGGGCAGCCTTATTCGCCAGCTTTCGCTTTGTTCTGCCAAGCTGGATGCGGACCCTTCTGTTCCTGATGTGGTTATAGATATTCTGCAACAAATTGAGGTATGGAATTGATTTCAATTTTTGTTAGAGGTGTATCGGAAGTAATGCTTACTATTACCTAGTTTCGTTAGGATTTATGGAGAATACAAGACAAAGCCATTACCTAGTGAATTAAAAGCTTTGCAGAGGGCAGAAGAAACACTTATTTTTATTTTGTTATTTTTACAGTCTAGTCTATGTTATCGTATTTCACTACTTCAAAAATTGGTGACTTGAATATAAAACATATAACAACTTTAAACCAGGTTCATTAACTAAACGGAATGTGCCATTCCCTGGCCCATGCCATTTGAGAAAAAAATGTATTAGCATAGAAAAGGAAACCAGTAAAGCATTCTTAGATTAGAATATCAGTGTTTAATTTAGATGGATTTTAGAAAAGAAGAAACACTTAAAGGTACAGTATATGGAATCAGAACCTTAAATCTTGTGATATAGCTAGAGAGTTCTAGAAATCACAACTGGCATGCATTAGACAGGAATTGATAGTGTTCTTGCTCTTGTATTTCTCTAGATAGATGAGATCACCTATAAATCAGCGTGGACAAATCCAGTAAACTTTGTTTTGTTTCTTTTTTCACTGGTGACAAAGATACCTCAATTTTATAGCTCTCTGAAGTTTGCATGGTGGTACCATATAATTTTGCCATTTGAACCTGTCTTTGGCAGTATGCTTTGCAATGGGTTTTACTGCTGTTGTACGGATTAAGCTTTTTTAGAAAAGCAAAAGTTGGAGAGATGACAGTTATTTTTCTTGAGAGCTAGAGATCAAATTCTGTCTTCTGACTCCCATGCTAGTATTAGTTCCCCTACACCATATATTTTCATCCACAAATAGAAAGGTGATCTTTATGTTAGTGTGGCATAGTAAGCTGTTAGCTGTAGAAGAAAGGTGGATAGTGGAGAGAATTCTAGACTAAATGACACTCCGGTTCTACCACCATTAACCAGCTCTCGGTGGTCTTTAAGGCCCCTTCTGCCTTCACAGTTTCATTGTCAAGCAAATATGATTGTGATTTTCATTGGTTGCATTCGTGTATATAGAGCTCACTGTGAGGAATGCTGTTGACAAATGCAGACCTTAGAATTTCAGGCCGCATCTCAAGTCATGTGATGCTTTTTTAACATATCCATAAGAAACGTTTATTGGCCGAAATAACTTCATTTAGAGTACACATCTTCATAATCCTAGAAAGGATCTGAAGAGACTCTCTAGTCCCTCTTCTACATTGTGAGCTTGAATAAGAGTACCTTTAACATAATGTTTTTTCAACAGAATGTTTATCTCCCCTGCTTTTCAAAATGCAAGAAATGGGTTATTTTTCCTGTTGTGGCCCTACACCATCTCACGGTGTATTGTCTTACTATGTTACTACTCTCTGAACTAAATCTTCCTGACTGTGTTCAGTTGTCCTTAATCTGTACTGACCAGGTGGAGACTGGGCCCTGACTTCCCAGTAATGAATGGGTGGGAACTTATTAGAGGATATGCCTCTTTTTAGGAAGGTGAGACACAGATCTTCTACTCTTATTGACCTATTAAGTATTCTTTAGTTCATGAAAATGTATGTTAGATATAGTATGTGTGTCCACTTGAAAGACTATTTGAGTTTATGAGATTTTTGTTGATGATTAAAATGCTTTTGAAGCAGATGGGATAATGTTCTGAAGACTATTGTTAATTTCTAAAATGATGATCCTTTAAGATTTGGATGCCTTTAAAAGTAGTCATATTCGTTATGTCTTTGCTATTGGCTTTAGTGAGCTACACATCTGAAAGTACTTGCAGAAATTGTTATTAATTAGATATCCTAAATAATAACGTTTTTTAAATTAAGATTATATTAACTGTTAGAGATAGCCATTTAATAACACATTTCCCTGGAGTCCTTATTTTCAATTTTGTGATTAAAAGTCGTACTTTTCTGAGATAAACTAAGAGAATAATTGATTGTTTTTGTGGCAGGCTTTGGAATCTCTCCTGGAAAAGAAACTGTCACCAAAAAAGGTGAAAAAATGTTTCAGTGAAATTCGGAGCAGATTTCCTGTTGGTAGCCAAAAGGCCTTAGAGAGATGGCCAAGTATATCACCAAAGGGTGAGAGGAGGCCCCTCACAGCAAAGGGCACATGCCCACAGGAAACAAGTCAACCTTCCATGGCAAAGCAGCTTCTTGCCGGTATGTGTCTTAAAGTGTTTGTTGCAAGATATTTTATTCATTACAATTATCTGTGCTGTAACAGTTACTGCACTGAGGGGAAAGTCAGGATTTAGGACATAGCCCACAACAGATGAACTTTAAGTAGGATCAGTAGATAGCAACCAAGATGCTCCCTCAGGCTGGAGGCTGGAATATTCTATAGAGGAAGGTTGAGAAAGTAACATTTCCTTTTGCTACATCATAGTGTTTGGGCTACCCAAGGCAAATTCCCATAGAGCTGGAAGTTAGAACCCTACTTTAAAAAAAAGTTTATTTACAATGATAGAGATATATACACACACAGAGACACACACATACATTATATATATATATATATTTTTTTTTTTTTTTTTTTTTTTCCTCAGATAAGTTTTTGTTATTCTAAGAAGTGGAATTGTTAGGTGATACAGTATGCGCATTTAAACAGATACTGCCAACTTGCCCCTTAAAAGTGGGCACACATTTATGTCTTGACTAGCGGTGACATCAGTATGTATTTCCACTCATCTTCACCAAGTATGTTATATAAAAAAATTTTGAAAGCTTTCCAGTCTCAGTGGACAGTGGCATCTTCTTGTTTTCTGTTGCATTTCGTGATTCCTGGTGAGGGTTGTCGTTTCTTCGCATGCTCCTTAGCCGTGTTATTTCCTCTTCTGTAATTTGCCTGTTCATATTCTGTATCCATCTCCCTGCTTGGTTTTAAGTGTTTTGCTTATGGATGTGTATGTTAGGATACTGCATTTCGTTGGTCTGAGGTACACATTTGAATGCTCCTGAAATCATTATTAATTGATGACAACTTGTAGTTAATTGTAACAGTTTAAAATTGTAAACATTTTAAACATTTAAAAATTCCTGGTGAGGTATAAAATACTGATGTGTCTTATAATTGATGTTTTAGATTTGATGAAATATGGGACTTTGTTGGTTAACTCTTGTATTTCTCTAGATAGATGAGATCACCTATAAATAAGTATGGACAAATCCAGTAAACTTTTTTTTTTTCTTTTTTCTTTTTTTAATTAAAGTAGAACATACAAGTTGGGGGCGGTGGCTCACACCTGTAAACCCAGCACTTTGGAAGGCCAAGGCAGGTGGATCGCTTGAGCCCAGGAGTTTGAGACCAGCCTGGGCAACATAAGTAGACCCTGTCTCTACAAAAAATGCAAAGGTTAGCCAGGAGTGGTGACTCACGCCTGTGATCACAGCTACTTGGAAGGCTGACACAGGAGGATCACTTGAGCCTGGGAGGTGGAGGTTGCAGTGAGGTGAAATTGCACCACTGCGCTTCAGCCTGGGTGACACATACAGATAGAAAAGTACACAAAATAATGTAGATTTATAGCTCAATTAATTACCAGAAAACAAAAACATCTGTATAACTGCTATCCAGGTCAAGGAATAGAACATTACCGGCATCTAAGAAGTTCCCCTTTGAGTTACCCCTTCCAATGTTTATCTTCTTCATTTTCCCCAGATTATTCTGATTTTTTTTTTTTTTGAAGTGGAGTCGCACTCTGTTGTCCAGGCTGGAGTGCAGTGATGCGATCTCGGCTCACTGCAACCTCTGCCTCCCGGGTTCAAGCAATTCTCCTGCCTAGCCTCCTGAGTAGCTGGGATTACAGGTGCGCACCACCATGCCCAGCTAATTTTTGTATTTTTAGTAGAGATGTGGTTTTACCATGTTGGCCAGGCTGGTCTTGAACTCCTGACCTCAAGTGATCCAGCTGCCTCAGCCTTCCGAAGTGCTGGGATTACAGGCGTGAGCCACAGCGCCTGGCCTATTATTGGAGTTTTTAATTGTTTTAGAGTTCTGTATTCAATCTACTTACATTTAATGAGATTAATGACATATTTGAACTTTTTTCTGCCTGATTTTATGTTTCATTTGCCAAAGTTTTTTTCTTTGTTGTAATTTACTACATTAATCAAAATTTTATTTCATTTTTTCCTCATTGATTTGAAAGTTATATTTATCAGTCCAGAATTCAGTTGATTTATTTCTCAATCTGCCACTATTCTGTGGAACCTAAATAATTGAGTGTTCCACTTCTACCACAAGTGTAACTGTAAGAGACAGGAAAAACCAAACTGTTTTTCCTACTTACTTAAGACTGTCAATACTTCACCTCTGACACCAAATGAGTAGGGTTTTGCCATACCAAACAATTCTCCAGGGGACACCAACTGGGTATCCTGTAATTCAACTCAGTCCTGACACTGTCTCCCTGGAATTAGAGTCAGATACCACGGGTTAAGGTTCAGTCCCATAAGACAATCCAACTTCAGACACCAGTCACAAGTCCCAGGTTGTGACCTATGCTTCTGAGTGACAGGCTATAAAATTGGGGCTTCCTTGACCCCCTCCTGGGGTTTGCTAGGATGGCTCATAGAACTTAGAGAAACACTTTACTTATGTTTACCCATTTATCATAAAGGGTATTATGGAAGATACAGATGAACAACCAGATGGAAGAGATGTGTAGGACAAAGTGTAATATGTGGAAGGGCACAGAGCTTCCATGCCCTCTCCAGGGGAGCCACCCTCCAGGACCCCCCACATGTTCGCTATCCTGGGAGCTCCTCAAACCCTGCAGTTCTGGGATTTGTTTTTTTCTTTTTCTTTTTTTTTTTTGAAACAGAGTCTCGCTCTTGTTGCCCAGGCTGGAGTGCAGTGGCGCGATCTCGGCTCACCGCAACCTCCGCCTCCCGAGTTCAAGTGATTCTTCTGCCTCAGCCTCCCGAGTAGCTGGGATTACAGGCATGTACCACCTTGCCCGGCTAATTTTATATTTTTAGTAGAGACAGGGTTTCTCCATGTTGGTCAGGCTGGTCTTGAACTCCCATCCTTAGGTGATCCACTCGCCTCGGCCTCCCAGAGTGCTGGGATTACAGGCGTGAGCCACCGCACCCAGCTAGTTCTTGGATTTTTATGGAGACTTCATCACATAGGCATGATCGATGATGAACTCAATCTCCAGCCCCTCTCCCCTTCCTGTAGGATGGAGGATGGGACTGGGAGTTCCAAGCTTCTAATCATGGCATGGTCTTTCTGGTGACCAGCTCCAAGAGTCACCTCATTAGAGAAAAAAAAAAGAAAAATGCTTCCTTAGCCAGGAAATTCCAAGGGATAAGACCTCTGTGTCAGGTACTGGGGTTAAAGACCAAATATTAGGAAAAAAAGATGAACCTAGCGCCCCTATGCTAGGGAAATTAGAAGGGTTTTAGGAGCTCTGGGCCAGAAACTGGGCTCGAGACCAGATATTTATTTTTTATTATATTACAGTAAAAACCTAATTTGTTCATTTACTATTAGATATTTATTCACTTTAATGGGATGTTCGCTCTCCTTCGTTGGTAGGCAGGTAAAACTAATATAGTGTCTTCCTTCTAATTTAGAAGTCTGCCTTTGCCAGCCTTTTCCTTGAGGGTGGGTATCAGATTTATTTGTCCTTACGTCCTCTATGATGAGCCCAGCATCTGCCACATAGTTAGGCACTTAAGTGCTTGTTGAAAGACTCTATGAAGAAATGTAATTGAATAAGAAAAGATTTCTGAGTAGCAAATCATAGTAACTTGAGTTCGGGGTGCTAGGGAGCTCATTTTGATAGACTGGAGGAAATGGAGAGAACATTCCAGGCCAGCACACAGAGAAGTGTTTGCTAAAGGAGTTAGAAGATTTGAGGTGCTCATCAGCTGACTAGTGAAAAATGGAGACCAGTTTCAGAGAGAAGCTGGAAAACCTGCTAACCTAAAACTCATTACAGGAACAAATGTAGGAAAGCTGGGAGGCAGAGGGGAGAAATTTGGACCAAGGAGACCTAGATTCTAGGCCCACCTCTGCCAGTTTGTGAATCTGGGTTGACTTAATCTGTCTGAATCTTATTTATTTATTTATTTTGAGACATAGTCTTGCTTTGTCGCCCAGGCTGGAGTGCAGTGGCATGATCTCAGCTCACTGCAAACCCTGCCTCCTGAGTTCAAGCGGTTCTCCTGCCTCAGCCTCCGGAGTAGCTGGGATTATAGGCACGTTCCACCCTGCCTGGCTAATTTTTTGCATTTTTAGTAAAGATAGGGTTTTACCACGTTAGTTAGGCTGGTCTTGGACTCCTGACCTCAGGTGATCCACCTGCCTCGGCCTCCCAAAGTGCTGGGATTACAGGTGTGAGCCACCGCGCCCGGCCTGAATTTTTTCATCTATAAAATGGGAAGGATAGTCTTTGTGTTTTGTGACTGACTTAGTTGTTGTAAGTGGCAAATTATCTAGTTGCTAAATGCTGTAAAAATCTAAGGTGGCATTTTTAGTTTTAATAATAGCACTAAGTTATTAAGAAAAGGCTAGATTATGTTAGGCATTTTCTAACTAAGGAAACAAATCTTTGGTGGCTATTTTAAAAGGAGTTTTGGGCCAGGTGCAGTGGCTCATGCCTGTAATCCCAGCACTCTGGGAGGCCGAGGCTGGCGGATCATGAGGTCAGGAGATCGAGACCATCCTGGCTAACACGTGAAACCCCGTCTCTACTAAAAATACAAAAATTAGCCGGTATGGTGGCATATGCCTGTAGTCCCAGCTACTGGGGAGACTGAGACAAGAGAATGGTGTGAACCCGGGAGGCGGAGGTTGCAGTGAGTCGAGATCGCACCACGGCACTCCAGCCTGGGCGACAGAGTGAGACTCTGTCTCAGAAAAAAACCAAGGAGTTTTGCGTGGCTATAGAGAAGTAAACTTCAGTTGTCTGGAAAACGTATTTATGGGGAACAGCTCTATGGTCCCTGACAAGGCAGAATGAATGGGACTTACGTGGGACCGAAAGCCAGAAGACTTGGCTCTGCCACTCCTTGGGAACCTTGAGTAAAACACTTAAGGTTTTGGTAGCCCTCCTAGTTTTATTTTATATTTGTTGTTTTTTCTTGTTCTCTGGATTTCAGAAGGTTACATTTTCCTATTTCTGTCTTAGGTATCACTCTACCCAGTTCTTCCATTCTGATTTCCTAAGGTCTTCTCTTCCCCACCCACCCCTGAAAAAATACCCTGGGGAGCCACTGGGATGGAAAACCCTCCCTGTGTCCTCTTCACTCGGAGTATACGCCTGAGCCTGATTTGATCAGCTGTCTTGTGATTTACATCAGAGTTGGCTGGTGCAGTTTTTTCGCAGCTTCTGAACTGTTCTTGCATTGGTTGATTCCATTAGTGTAACTTGTCAGCGATGAGGATGGTGGCTCCCTTCCCACTACCAGCAGTATCCTCAAACTCACTCCTAAAACTTATGCTGTGTTTACATGCTGATTTATGCAAATCATTACTGGAAAGGTATCAGGACCTACAGTCAGAGTTGCTTTGATGTATATAAGCTTGGGAGTTAAATAAATTACAGACCAAGGATTTTGGATTTTTTTTTGTTTTGTTTTGTTTTTCTGTTGAGACGGAGTCTTGCTCTGTTGCCTAGGCTGGAGTGCATTGGTGCGATCTCAGCTCACTGCAAGCTCCACCTCCTGGGTTCACGCCATTCTCCTGTCTCAGCCTCCTGAGTAGCTGGGACTACAGGTGTCTGCCACCATGCCCGGCTAATTTTTTGTATTTTTAGTAGAGATGGGGTTTCACTGGGTTAGTCAGGATGGTCTCGATCTCCTGACCTCATGATCCACCTGCCTCCAAGGATTTAGTTTTACCATTCTTTTCTTCTGATTTATATTTCCTTGCTATGTAACTTCTTTTTTTTTTTTTTTTTTTTTTTTTTTTTGAGATGGACTCTCGCTCTGTCACCCAGACTGGGAGTAGCTGATACTACAGGTGCACACCACCACACCCAGCTAATTTTTTTGTATTTTTAGTAGAGATGGAGTTTCACCATATTGACCAGGCTGGTTTTGAACTCCTGATCTCGTGATCTGCCCACCTCGGTCTCCCAAAGTGCTGAGATTACAGGCGTGAGTCACTGCGCCCGGCCCCTGTGTAACTTCTGTAGCTTTGATAAGTACCTAATTAAAGGATGTAGTGACAGGAAATCTGACCCTTGACTGACTGTTAAAGTAGTCCGAATGTAGTTTTCCTTTGTTGTGAAATATTTAAAATATACAGAAAGGAATAAAAAGAATAATATTGTATATCCACTACTTAAATTTAATAAATTTTAACATTTTTGCTTTAATTACTTCAGAATTTTGTTTCTTAGAAATAAAATACAGCACAGGTTGAGCATTCCTTATCCAAAATACTTGGAACCAGAAGTGCTTTGGATTTAAACATTTTCTGGATTTTGGAATATTTACTTTCTACCTACCGATGGAACATCCCAAACCCGAAAATCTGAAATGCAAAAGGCTCCAGTGAACATTTCCCTAGAGCATTATGTTGGTGCTCAAAAAGTTTCCACTTTTGGAGCATTTTGGATTTTGGATTTTTGGGATTTGGGATGCTCAACCTGTAGTCCCTTCTTATCCAAGGGGATACGTTTCAAAACTTACCCCAAAGTGGGATACCCAAAACTGAGGATAGCACCTAGCTCATTTGCTGTCATTTGGAACACATTTCTGTTCATGTCTTCCAGCCACTAATTTAATTCTTTTTCCATCCTAAGTATCACTCACTATGGCCATAACTTGTCAGTTTGAGGTGTGACAACAAAACTAGCTTTGAATTTCTTTTTCCTTCTTCACAATTTCACGAAAAGAAGATTCATTCTTACTAGATTCAGTAATAGCAGCATATGATTTTTTTTCTCTTTCCTTATTAAGTGGAGAACTTTACCTTTTCGCTGAAAGGGGACGTTTTCCAGCTTCTTCAGCATATCTGAATTGCCAGCATCGCTGTAGTTGCTCTTTGAGGCCATTGTGAAGGCAAGTAAGGGTTACTGGAACACAAGCACTGCAATACGAGACAGTCGTTCTGATCGCCAAGACAGCTGCTAGGTGACTAACAGGCAGGGAGCGTCTACAGCATGGATACACAGTTTAAAACTTATGGGCGGGGCGCGGTGGCTGACGCCTGTAATCCCTGCGTTTTGGGAGGCTGAGGTGGGTGGATCACCTGAGGTCAGGAGTTCGAGACCAGCCTGACCAGTATGGTGAAACCCCATCTCTACTAAAAATACAAAAATTAGGCGTGGTGGCACACACCTGTAATCCCAGCACTGTGGGACGCTGAGGCTGGTGGATCACTTGAGGTCAGGAGTTTGAGACCAGCCTGGCTGGTCTTATAAAAATATAAGACAGGTCTTATATTTTTAGACCTGTCTGTACTAAATATATAAAAATTAGCTGGACGTGATGATGCACCCTGTAATCTAAGCTACTCGGGAGGCTGAGACAGGAGAATTGCTTGAACCTAGGAGGCAGAGATTGCAGTGAGCCGAGATCGTGCCACTGCACTCCAGCCTGGACAAGAGAGCAAGACTCCGTCTCAAAAAAAAAATAAAAATAAAAAAATAAAAATAAAACGTATGAATTGTTTATTTCTGGAATTTCCCATTGAATATTTTTGGACCCAGGGCTGATGAGGGGTAACTGAAATTGAGGAAAGTGAAACCGGATGACAGTACAGTTGGGGCCCCTTTTGTATTTTTCTCCTCATTCCATTCTCTTTCTCCCTTACTAGAAGTTACTATTGTTATTATATTATAGACCCATTCTGTTTTTACATTTGTACTGCTTGTGTATCTGTCATATATAGTATTGTTTTATGTAAATATCTTACCGTATGCATCATTTTGCAGTTTGCTTACCCCCTCCACTTATGTTTGTAAGGTTTTTTCATATTGATACATTGACACATGAATTCTAATTTATTAATTTTACTGCTGTATAGGTTTCCCTTAAATGAATATACCATAGTTTATTTCTCAGCTCTTATTGATGGATATTTTGGTTGTTCCCAGTATTTTGCTTTTATAAACAGTGATGAAGTGAAGTGAATATCTGTGTTCCTGGCTTCCTCTGTCCACATGTTAGAGTTCCTTTAGGCTGAGTATATACCTAGGAGTGAGCTTGCTGGGTTGCAGTGTACAGGAATCTTCAACTTTACCATAGCAATCAAGTTGCTTTCCAAAGTAGTTGGGGAATTTACTGCCATGCTAGTAGTCTGTAAGAGTACTTGTTTTTCCACATCTTTTTATGGATTTAAAATACCTCATTGTTTGAATATTTTTGATTCTAGTGAAGTCAATCATCTTTTCCTATTTTTATTGACAATTCAGATTTTCTGTCTAAATTGCCAGTTTCTATCTTTTGTCTGTTTCTCTATTGGATTGTTTATTTGTCTTATAGGTTTGTAGAAGTTCTTTATATAGTCTGGATATTGGTCCTATGTTAATTATACACAGATCTACTTCCAGACTTTGGCTTGTCTATTGACTTTAAGGATGTCTTTTTGTCAAATGGAAGTTGTAGTTTGGTTCAATTAAGTTCAAATATGTCAGTATTACATTTGAGCTTAAGAAAGTCACTTCTGCCCTGGTGTCATACTGATTGTCTCGTGTATTTTCTAATTAAAGCTTTAAAGTTTTCTTTCCACATTTAGGTCTTCATTCCATTTAGACTTTAAGTGTCCAATGCGAGGCAAGGATTCTGTTTTATGTTTTTCTCTACGGATGCTAGTGGTCTTAGCACTGTTTTTTGAACAGTGTAGTTCATACTCACTGAGTTATCATGCTGCCTTTGTCACATCCATGAAGTCTCATTGATTTCTGCCTGTGTTTGCATCACTCCCACACTGCCTTTAATGTTTTCTCACTAAGACTTTATCTTTGGTCAAGTAAGACTGCTGCCTCCACCAACTCCCCACTTCGCTGGTTGTTCTTCAAAGTTATTTGGGCTATTGGGATTTTACTCTGTATGAATTTTGGATCAACTTATTTAGATCCTTGAAAAAAAATCTGCTAGGGCTTTAATTGAATATGCGTTTGAAATTATGGATTATTTGGGGGGAGAACTGACATCGTTATGGTCTATTCATTCATGAAAACAATTTATTTAGACTGTCTTTCATGTCCTTTACCCTTTAAATTTTTCTGTAAAAGCCTTATACCTCTGTCATTAGATTTCTTCCAACATGCCTTATAGTTTTTGTTGTCATGTTAATGAGATTTTTTTCTCTTATATTTTCTATTAGTTATTTTGATATGTGGAGATAATACTGATTTTCTGTTTTCATCTTCTTATATCTGGAAACCTTGCTGACCCCTCTTCTCAGCTGTAATAGTCTTTCTGTACAATCTCTTTGATTTTCTGTATTGTCTCATTTTCAAATAAAGATAGCTTTATTTCCTTTCCCATTGCAGGTTAAATGTCTTATATGGAGTTCAGACTTTATTCTCTATCAAATTAGGACCCATGGAAGGTTTTGAGTATAGAAGTGACATTTATTTATTTATTTATTTATTATTTTTGAGATGAAGCCTCGCTCTTGTCCCCCAGGCTGGAGTGCAGTGGCGCCTTCTTGGCTCACTGCAACCTCTGCCTCCCAGGTTCAAATGATTCTCTTGCCTCAGCCTCCCGAGTACCTGGGATTACAGGTGGCTGCCACCACGCCCGGCTAATTTTTGTAGTTTTAGTAGAGATGGGGTTTCACCATGTTGACCAGGCTGGTCTCGAACCCCTGACCTCAGGTGATCCACCCACCTCGGCCTTCCAAAGTGTTGAGATTACAGGCGTGAGCCACCGTACCTGGCCAGAAGTGACTTTTAAATATTACATTTGAGAAGAACAATTTTGGTAGCCAGAAGACAGTGTGAAGATAAACAAGAGATCAGTTAGGAGACACTGTTATTCTAGTCACAAGATACTGCAAGCCTGACCTTGGGTAATAGCAAAAGGGAAGGAAGGGCAGAGATAAATGTAAGAGCTATTTTAGAATGAGGATCAAAGGGACCAGGTAAATGAGTAAAGATGAGAGCGAAGATTCAGGCAGTCAGCCGTGATACCTAGGTTTCTGCTTATAAACCCGCCGTAATATTCATAGGAGGAAGAACAGTGTTGACAACAAAACGTCTGCTTCTCAGCAAGGCTAGGATAGATATTTGGAGCCTATCTGTGTATAGCTAATCATTCTCAGAGATTTGATTTGAATAGCATTTTCCTCAGTTCGTTCTTCAAAAATCTCCACGTAGGTAAGTACCAGCCTGCTGCGGAGCTTCCGGAGGCCCAGAGGTTGCAGAGTGAGCTTGATGTATTAGATGCGGATGTCCTTCCGGAAGAAGGACCATTTATTCTAGACCAAAGTGCGAGCTTCAAAGACGAGGTGTTAGCCGTGGCAAAAACAAAAGCAGTGAAGAAGCAGCCTGTGACTGAGAATGTGCCATTTAGGAAGAAAGATACACTGGCGCCAGCACGGCAGCAAGTATGAAATCGTTCCTTTCTTTTGGCCCATTCGTATTAATCTGACGTTGTCAAGGCCACAGAAACTGGTATGCGGTGGAGCCAGTTCTCAGGCAGCTGGATGCTAACAGTCCTTGAGTCTGGCTATTTAAGTCGTTCATATATTTTACAAAACATAACAATTTTTAATATTGTTACTAGAATAGAGAATTCTTTCTATTCCTGCTTTGGTAAGATCCTAACTAATATGATACCAATATCCTAATTGGGCAGGAGATTTTAAAATTCAATTTTTTTCCACTTCTGATTTGGAAGTGTGATATTTGAGGGGATTAAGATTTGGTTCCTGCCGGGTGTGGTGGCTCAGGCCTATAATCCCAGTACTTTGGGAAGCGAGAGGATTGCTTGAGGCCAGGAGTTTAAGACTAGCCTGGGCAACATAGTGAGACCCCATCTCTACTAAAAACAAAATTAGCCAGGTGTGGTAATTCATGCCTGTAGTCCCAGCTATTTGGGAGCCTGAGGCAGGAAGATCACTTGATCCCAGGAGTTTGAAGCCGCAGTGAGCTATGATCGAGCCACTGTACTCCAGCCTGGGCAGCAGAGTAAGACCCTGTCTTAAAGAAAAAAAAAAAAAATTAGTTCCTACTGAAGATAAATATCGATGAAGAATAATTACTGCATATTAAAAGGGCATCCTAGGGTGAATGCTTTCTAATATGGCTTTGGGAGCCAGCAGGGTACAACTTGGTTTAAAACTACGTTATATTTTAAACTTCTGTTTAAAACTTACTTATGGCCCTATCAGTGGAAAACTGGCCAAAAGACCACCTCCTGGTCGAATACCCTTATTGTATTAGTGACATTTGGTGGCTTTGCCCAAAGGCTTCTGTAGCAAATCTGTTTATTTTCAGGTGGCCTCCGAAAAGGAGAGTTAGCACTTATCACAAGATATTGACAGATAATGGATTAGGATCAAGTCTGTTTCTTCCCAAACTTCTATGGCAGGGGGCGGCCATGAATCATCGAGATGTCAAGGTTGAACCTGTAAGAATTCAAATGGGAGCTCTTCTCCAGAGACAGAGCCTCATTCTCGATAACATTTTTTAAGTAGCTGTATTCATTCTATTTAGACCTAAGGCCCAGAGAGGTTAAGTATTTTAACGAAGAATGTTTTACACATTACTTGAGCCCAGAAATTCTAGACCAGCCTGGGCATCACAGTGAGACCCTGGCTCTCCAAAAAATAAAAAATTAGCCAAACCTGTTATTTCACATGGTATCTCACACCTGTGATCCCAGCTACTCAGGAGGCTAAGGCAGGAAAATCACTTGAGCCCAGGAGTTTGAGGCTGCAGTGAGCTATGATCATACCTCTGCACCCCAGCTGGGGCATCAGAGTGAGACCCTGTCTCTTAAAAACAAAAAAAGAGAAGAAAAAAGAAAAATAATTTAACAATATGATACGAATTTTTTTTGTTTAGGAAACTAATTGTAAATAAATAAAAATGTATTTTATATATTGTTTATATGTTTAAAGGTGTCAGGCAGAGCCAGGGATTTCAATTCCACACCCTCCACCCCGCCCCCTACCATGATTGTTTCAATGAAATTTACACCCTCCCCCAAATTTCTGCCACAGTGCTTTCTACTCAGGTTTTTCTGAATTGATACATGAATAACATGGAGAACTTGGAGCTTCAGTGAGTCAGAGGTTGAAACCATAGTTTCTTTGATACTTGTTTGGCTTTATAATTCTTACTTATCTTTCACAGGGACTCCGCAAAGCTGAAAGAAGTAGACAAAGCCAAATTCACAGTAAAAGCAGAGTGCAGCAGACAACAGTTTCATCCAGATTAAAAATGAACCGGCAGCCTGTGAAAGACCGCAAGGCACCATGGATACCCCCAAACCCCACATCGCCACCAGCGTCTCCTAAATGGTATGTGAAAACTCAAGGGACCATTTGTGTATGTGATTCTCTTTTTCCTCCACATATCAAAGGCAACCTATAGCTTATAAGGAGCAAATGAAGTAGTAGCCTTAATTTTTTCCATTAAACAGAAATGCTTTTTTGGGTGAGTCATACATGAGAAGTCTTTGTCTGGAAGCTTGTTGGTTCCTTCTTCTGCCTGACTGTGGTTGGAACACCCTTCTATGGGCCACCCCAACACTGGGACATGTGTGATTGTATGGAAGATGGTGGGCTTCCCTTCACTTGTCTCTTCTGCCAATAGATTCTAGTAACTTAAGGCCAGGGACTGTGTCTTTTTTATATTTGAATGTCCAGTGCTAGGCACATAGTAGGCATTCAGTAAATCTTTGCTGAGTAAATAAATATATTAAAATAATTCTAACTCCTAAGTCAAGATAATTATGAACTATAAAGCCATATAGATCTCACCAACACTGTCTAAGCTGCAGGGAGCAATTAGGGTAATGTTGACGTTACTGTCTTGTCATCCCCATTCAGAGCACATTAGAATGAGAAGCTGCCATTCCACAGGGTTAGAGAGGAGAGGAGCAGGGTCCGGTTAGGTGGAAATAATCTTTGGGGAAATCGGTTGAAGATAAAGGGGAGCTTGTTTACCGTGAGACAGTAGTTCTTGAAAACACAATGGAAAGGACCAGGAGGTGGGACGGAAAAAAGGAAGAAGTAAAAAGCAGTGATGTCAGGGGAGAACAAGGGAGAAGATGGGTGATTGCAGGGTTCTGTCTTTGGAGCCATCAGAAGTCAGGGTGAGCAGCCCGGTGGAAGAGAAGCTCCCTAAGATTCCAGGTGAATGTGAAGGAATGGCTGTGCTCATCCATCCACTCTCATTTTCAAGTTAAGGAAACAATGTTTAGAGAATTTAATGTCTTATTCATGTAACAGCCAGACCTAAAATCAGGTCTTCTGATTTCATAATGTGCTTTTTTTGTTTTTATTACTCTATTCTGTTTTCTGTATTTTTGTATACAAGTATTAATATGGAGATGTACATTCAGTTGGTAAGCTCAATGGTTGAAGTTTGTATTATAGACCAAATGTACAGTGGACTGTCTTTTAGAGTGCATGTGTGGTGGGTAGAGCAGGGTGGGTGAGGCTTCCAGGCTCACAGTGCTGTTGGGCCTTATAAAGATACAGAGTTGCCTTATAATATGAAATGTAATTAGTGATCCAAATCTATATATTATAACAGAGTTTTGTTGACACTCACCCAATATTCTGTAATTGATCACTGTTTCTCATTTAAAATGGTGATGGCTTCTTTGAAGCAAAGAAGAATTTCTCCCCTTTGACACTGCACCTGAGTGCAGGAGGATCTTACTTTTCTTCACATTCAGCTTCTACCGTAGGGCCCCGTGCTACAGATCACCATTAATTTAATGCTGTTGTCGTCTCTGAGCTGGCACCTACTTGGATGAGTCATTGGATACAGAGCGAATGATGACAAAGGTATGCTTTTCTATTTTTTTCAGTGCCGCATGGCTAAAGGTGAAATCTAGCCCCAGAGATGCCACCAAAGAGCCTCTCCAGCCAGAAAGTCCTCAAGAGGAAAGTCACCTGACAGGTGCTGTTGAGCACGAAGCAGCCAGGTTTGTGCTGGTGTTTTTCAGATCTTTGAGAATTAAAGAGCTCCTTTTACATAGACGTGGAAGTGATCCCTTTCTTCTCTTTCCTGTGTTTAAAGTTGGTTATTTAAAATGTAGATTATTTTTAAAAATAGAATACATAAAATGTAGTTTATTAAAGTTTTCAGTCAAACTATGTAGCTTATAGTGAGCTCTTCTATTTTTTCTTATTCATTCATAAATTATATATGTGTCAATTATATATCAGTTGCTAGTTTTGTATATGACACTGTTATGAGCTCTATGGAGATTTTAAAAAGGGCAAAAAGGCCATAATCCCAGCCCTTGCTTATTTATAGTCAATAGAGAAGTTATGTAGTTAACTATAATTTAAGATAGAACATGGTATGTAACCTAGGAACTGAGAGAGTTTAGAAAGGGGAGAGCGTTACTTCTTGCTGCAGAGGTCTAGGCTTCATGGATGCAGATGGAAATTAAACTAGGACCAGAAGAACAGGCAGGATTTCAATATGGGAAATGAGATGAGAACATTCCATAGGAAGAGAGCAGTGAAAACAGGTTTCTCTGTATTCATTTGGCTGAAATTGTTCTTACAATTATGGGAAAGTAAAAATGAAAGCAGTCCATTAAATAATTTGACAATATTCATATATCCAAAACCAAAGGAATCAAAGCACTTTTACATACAACAGAGTTGTTCACAGTTAACTTTTCCTTTTTGTTTTTATTTGACTTCACTATGCCTGTATGGCTCCTGGGGGCTCACTGTTGGTCTAAACTTGAAGGTATAGCAAGGGTTTTGTTTGAGTCTAATAAGAAACCCTAAGTACAAGTGATAGCTAGTTTTCTTGAGAACCTTTGAGACAGGTTCTCATTGCGTTGTGCATCAATGTCTTTTGACATGGAACACGTTCTAGAGAGCTTTAGGGGTACGGAGAGGTTATGTTACCTACTGAGTACCTTAATAGAGCCAGGATTGGTGCTCTGCAGGGATCCTGACTTCTGGTCTGTTTCTGTGATGATGGCACCCTGCGGTGTCGAGGCAGAATTGGTTTGACTCTTGACTGTCTGCTAGGCTCGCTTGGCTTGATGCTGAAACTTCCAAAAGATTGAAGGAACTAGAAGAATTAAAAGCCAAGGAAATTGACAACATGCAAAAACAGAGGTAAATATTTGCTCCTGAGGCAGGAAAAGGTAAGCAGGCCTGTTCTACATCTCTATACATTATGATAAATAGAGATTATTTAGGCCTAGCTACACTCCTTATGTGTGTTGGCTTTCTGCCTCCTTAAAAGACTGTGAAGTCACTTAAGAAGCCAAGTGGGGAGCCAAGACTGGAGCTCAGGGGAGTCCTTACTCTGCCTTGAGGTGAGTTGGGGTGACTCTTGATACTGTTCTCTAGGCTTGACTGGCTTGATGCTGAAACTTCTAGAAGAACAAAGGAACTGAATGAGCTCAAAGCCGAAGAAATGGATAGACTCCAAAAATTGAGGTATGTGTTTCCTTCTTAGGAAGAATAGTGGATGTTTGCCTGTTCTAATTGATCTAGATCTAGCAACCAACCTGGACTGTTAAGGCTTAACTTCATTACATGAATGAATGAATACTTGCTTGTCTACCTGTATATTATACCATATTTTTTGCTAGGAAATGCCTGTTTTGTGTGGAGTTTGGAGGAGAACTGAAAAAAAATATGTAATTGTGGAGAAGTTCTGTCTGAAAGATCAGAGTCTTATGTGTATTTGTTTGGACTGCCCTCAAAGGTACTTTTCTCTAGCCAGATGTCAGCCCTTCCAAGGGCAGAAGATGAGTATGATGCACGTACATATTCTGCTCATATGAATCAACATATAGCTACTTTAGTTTCACGTGTTAGCTTGAATGCAGGCTATGGTTTTCAAATGCGGTTCCCTTTTTCTGTTCACTCCATAAGTGTTTTCAAGACTGTAGGCACTATCGGAGTAAAGAAGCTTGTTAAAAGATTTAGTCCAGCTGCTGCTGCAATTGCCTCATTTTTCCAACTCTGATAGTTCACCCTATGCTCACATTAACAGAATACTCTGTGAAACCTGTGTGCATTCTGTCACCGTTCATGATGTAGTGTTCAGTCTCAGGTTAGAAGGGCTGTGGGTATATCGTTAGAAGGCCAAGACTTTTTGTCTGTCGTAAAGATTTCAAGTCATACAATCCCAGAATCTTGGGATTTGAAGGATCTTTTCCCCGGAGCTGATGCTTTTGGCTCCTCTCTACTATCTCCACTGAGGAACTGTCCAGTGTATTTACACACACCCTCTGTGATGGGATAGTCACTACTGTCTGAGGGAATCCATTTCATGGTCATTTATCGCTAAGAAGGTGTGACCTTAGGCTGTGCTGAAATTTGGTTCTCTGTGACTCTTACGCACTTGTCGTTTGGGCCATACAGCAAAAGCTTCATCCTCTGTGTCCCGTTTATTCCTCTGTGTGTTTTTACTTCAAAAATTAAACATATCACACACATAGAAGAACATACTAAATGCACATATGCAATCCAAAATATTACAGAATGAACATCCACGCACCACCATCGTAAGCCAAGAAATCAACCATTGCCACTGCTACAGAAGTTTCCAGCATATCCCTCCTCAGTTGTATCCCCTTTCCCCCTAGAGGCAGCCACTGTCCTGATTCTTGTGTTGATTTTTTCATTAGTCTTCTTCATAAATCTGTCATCTATGTGTGTATCCCTAACAATATCTTGTTTAATTTTAAAAACTGAGAAACAGGCACAAATCTAACTGAACATGCAAAGGGGCAGTGTTGCTGGTAGTATCAGATGAAGACTCCTAGGGGAAGACAGGTTGAACAGAGTCTGGATCCTAATCTGATTTGTGCTTTCATGAGAATTTGTAGGTGCCCCACTCAGGAGGTCACTGAGCAGGGTCAGGAGTGAGTCCTGCACACACAGGGCGTCCTCCATCTGGAGGGCCTGTCGGTGAGCCAGGTCCATTGGACTTCGGGAGGAAGCCTTGTCAGGAGAGGGGCTGCGCTGTAGTACACGGCTTCTCGGCTCGCTCTGGTCAGCTACTGTGGGGATGGGATGAGTGTCCTTAGCAGACAGCAGGTCTGCAGAGAGCAGCAGAAACTTCATCAGCAAAAGGGCAAGACAAGCCAGGAATCTAGGCTTAGACCTCCCATCTCCCATATTGTGTTGTAATCTTCTTCAGTTTACTTGCTTGTTTTGATGGAGCACGTGCTATTGTAACTGCTTCTTTTTTTTTTTTTTTAATTAGAGACAAGGTCTCACTATGTTGCCCAGGCTGGCCTTGAACTCCTGGGCTCAAGTGACCCTCCCGCCTTGGCCTCCCAGAGTGCTGGGATTAGGCATAGGGCACCACACTCTGCTTAATTTAGCTTCTTGAGAAGGGATAATGGGAATAAATCCTTTCAGAGCTTTCAAGTCTGAAAATGTCTTTGTTTGCTGATAAACCTTACTACTCTCATATTTGCTGGTAGCCTTACTGGGTATAGAAGATTATTTTTATTGGAAATTTTTAATTAAACTCCTTACTGTGAGGTAATCATAGAGTCACACGAAGACCCAGTTTCGCCAAATGGTAGCCTCTTGGGAAAATACATCTCAGTACTACAACCAGGATATTAACATTGGTATAGTCCAGATACAGAACCTTCCCACCCCCAGGAGCCCTCGTGTTGCCACACCTACTTCTCTCCTACCCCCATTCACTGCTTGGCTAAATATCTCCTGGCAACCACTCATCTGCTCTCCCTGTCTATAATTTTGTTATTTCAAGAGTGTTATTATAAGTGGAATTGTGTAGTATGTAACTTTCAGGGACTTCTTTTCTTTACATCATTCTCTGGGAATTCATGGAGCTCATCACATGTATCAGTGGTTCATCCCTTTTGTTGCTGAGTAGTATTCGTGGTGTGGATACAAACAAACCGTAGTTTAACCATGTACCTCTTCAAGAACATCTGAGCCTGTGGTCCCAGCTATTTGGGAGGCTGAAGTGGGAGAATCACTTGATCCTGGGAAGTCGAGGCTGCAGTGAGTCACGGTCATGCTGCTGCACTCCAGCCTGGGCAACAGAGCAAGACCCTGTCTCAAAAAAAAAAAAAAGAACACCTGAGTTCTTTCCAGTGTGGGGCTATTACGCATACAGTTTCTGTAAACAGTAGTGTACACATATTTGTGTGAACGTAAGTTTTCCTTTTTTCCTGGATAAATGCCCAGAGGGCAGTTGCTGGGTTGTGTGCTAGTGGTGGTTTGTTTTGTTTTCTTCCAAACTGCCATCCTGTTTTCCAGAGCAGCTCTGTCTGTTCCCACCAGCAGTGTTGGAGGGATCCAGTTGTTCCGCATTTCTGCCCACACTTGGTGTGTCATTCTGCTTTCCTGTAGGCGTTCTGATGGGTGTATAGTGACCTCTGAACATCTTTTCATGTACTTGTTTGCTCTCCACTCAGTCTTTGCTGGCATGTGGCCGTGGGTTTTTCTGCAGTGTTTGGCTGCAGTCGAGCAGTTATTTTCTAAGTTTTCCATCTTTCTAGACTGCCCCTTTCTTGGTTCTTTTGATAGAGAGAGCAGACTTTATTTGCATTGGAGACTTCTTTTTTGTCTGTGCCTATTGGTGTTTGGGTTGCCGGCTTCTCCGGTACCTACTCTGGGATATATGAGGCAAAGAGAAATCCCAGAGAACTCACTGCTCTGTCATTCTTTTGGTCCCAGTGTCCCGAGGTGATGTGCCTTCTCTACTTCTCTCCAAGTCCTCTTAGGTTTGCGTATATTTAATGTCCAGGATTCTTAGTTGTAATTAACAGGAAGAAGAGGGGAAAGTACATTTTTTCAATCTCTTCAGAAGCAAAAATCTGAGCATTTCTGCTCATCGTCTTATTTCCAATGAGAAATCAGAATTGCTTTTGATCCTTCTCTGGAGACTCACAGACTCTGCATGATAGGACTTATTATGGATGTGTTTTCATTCATCAGTAGACCTTTCAGTCTGGCAGTTTATTTCCTTTAATTCTGAGAAGTTTTCGTGCTTTATTTTGTACTTTTTTTTTTTCTTGTCTCTGTTTTCTCTATTCTTTCTGAAACTCCTGTTCTTTGATATTGGACTTCCTTGTTTGGTCCTCTGATTTTCTTATCTGTTTCTTCCTGTTTTCTTTCTCTCTTTCTCCTGTTCTACCTCCACCCCTACCCTCCCTCAGTAGGAGATTTCCTCCAACTTGAACGTTTAACCTATTGAGCTTGTGATTTCTGCCACAGTGTTTAAATTTTAAAATTTAAAAAATGTTGAGAGCTCTGTTATATTCTCCAAATATCTCTTACTCAGTCGTCTCATATCCTTCTTTATGGATACAGTGCTGTTCTCTTTCTGAATATATTTACACGTTTCCCCTGCCTTTTGACCTACATAATCTTTTTCTTTCCCTCCTCAGATACCTAGTAATCTTGGCTATCTTCTCATGTTTAAATGTAGGGGGAGTGATTACTGGTCAAAAACAGAGTATGTGGGTTGCCATTTGTATTGTGGTTTTTTAAATAACTGTTTCTATTGTGGTATAATTTACATATAGTAAAATGCAAAGAACTTAAAGGTACAGTTCAATGAATTTTGACAAATGTATGTCCCTGGGTAACCAAAACACTAATCAAGATAGATAATTTGTACTTCAACCTAGAAAGTTCCCACATGTCCTTCTTGGTCGTTCTCTCCTCCACACCCCCATCGCTCACAGAGGCAGCTGCTTTGATTTCTTTTACTGTAAGTAGCTTTGCCTGTTCAGACTTTATATGAGTAGAATTATCAAGATCTACCCCATTGTGTCTGGCTTCTTTTGCTCAAGAAAATGTTTGCAATTCATCCACGTTGTGTGTGCATCAGCATAGTTCATCCATATTAGTGCAGAGTAGTATTCCATTGTGGGAATACACCACATTCTGTTTGTTCATTCTCTTGTGAATTGACATTTGGGCTTTCCCATTTATAGTTAGTATGAATCAAGCTGGTACAGACATTCCTGCACAAGGCTTTTTGTAGATATATGCTTTCATTTCTCTTGGGTAAATGCCTAGGAGTATAATTTCTGGGTAATAGGATAGGCAGTTGTTTAATTTTATTAAACGAGCCATATACATTTTCCAGAGTAGTAGCATTTTTTACTCTCATCAGCAGTGCATGCGAATTCGTTTCTACTGGTTTCACACCCTTGCTAACAATTGAGCTTGTCAGTCTTTTAGTGATTCTGGTAAGAATGTGGTGGGATCTCCTTGTGATTTTAATTTGTGTTTCCTTGACGAATGATGTTGGGCACCTTTTCTAGCGCTTATTGTGAAGTGTTGGTTCAAGTCTTTTGCCCATTAGAGTTTTTTTTAAGTGTTGATTTGAGTTCTTTGTATTTTCTGGATATGAGCCCCTTGCCAGATATGTGTGCAGCAGATATTTTCTCGTAATACTGTGGCCCACCCACAGATCTTCGTAATGGTGTCTTTTGATGACTAAAAGTGTTAAATTCTGATTAAGACCAGTTTATCAATTTTTCTTTTCTGGTTAGTCATTCTTGGTGAACTAGCTAAGAAACCATTGCCTATGTTAGGGTCTCAAGGATTTTCTCTTATATTTTCCTTTAAGTGCTGTATAGTTTTACGATTTATTCTTATATCTGTGATTCATTTAGAATTAATTTTTGTTTATGAGATGAAATACTGATCAAAATTCATTTTCTTTAATGGATATCTGGCTATTCAAGCACCGTCTGATGAAAGTAACACCTGGACTATTTGTTAAGGACACTTAGATTGGTCTTCAGGTCTTTCCTTTGGCCTGGGTCAGACTGCCCGGAGAAGTTTTCTGATCTTTGGCCCAGAGAGTAAGAATCAGGATGTTGCTATCCTAGGAGCCGAGCTGAGGAAGGGGGCTGTGAGTCTAATAACACAGCATTCAGCCTGCATACGTGACCCCTGCCTCTTTTCGGTATGGTACCTACAGCCTCAACTGTGATTGGGTGCCCCTAGTCAAGAGACCCTCACACAGAGAATGAGCCATCAGACTTCTCCTAGAGTTGGAAAGAGGCGGCTGTATAGTGTGTGAAGTAGGGAAAGGGATCTAGGAGTCTAATTTCTCAAACGTCATTTGGCTCTTCTCGTCAGTTTTTAAACCACCCCCTCCCAGCTTAGCCCAGGCCTAGACGTACCTGGTACTACCAGTCGTGTGCCTGGTGAAGTCAGCAGTACAAATTGTGTGGGTTCTAGTTTTTCCCACTACTGGCCTTAGAAGTCAACTTCCTGTCTATGGCCATACCACCCTGACTGCACCCGGTCTCGTATGATCTCGGAAGCTAAACAGGGTCGGGCCTGGTTAGTACTTGAATGGGAGAAGTCAACTTCCTCAGTTCAGCTAAGTTAGTTATCGCTTTTGTCCTTTGTTTTCCAGCACCATTTTTTTCTTCCTTATCCTTGTGGGTGTAAAGCTAACTCTATGGTTGTTTTAGTGGAATTTGGAGAGGGAACAAAATTAGTTTCTTTTGTTCAGTTTACTATCCTCTTTAGCTGTTAATGGCAACCATTATTTTTTTAAAGTATACTCAGTGCCTAACACACTTCAGATGTTACCTAAATCTTTGTGCCTAAAGTAAGGCCTAGGACCAGCACTGTCACATCACCTAAGAGCTTGTTGGAAATGCAGACTCTCAGGCCTTACTCAGACCAGCTGAATTGGAATCTGCATTTTCACAAAATCCCCAGGAGATTAGTGTGGCCATGAAGGGTTAGAGAAGCTCATGGTCATTTTATCTCCCTTCACCTGGAGTGGTAAATAAATATGCAAAATAGGATATTTTATTGCCTTTGATTTTAATTTTCAATTTTATTTCTAAATAGTGTTTCTGCCACCCAGTTAGCAGACAAGGTAGAGGAGGCAGTTCTGGATCGTTTGAAGCCTCTCTTGATCAAGGCCCAGGTAATCTAGTTCATTTCATTTGGTTGCTTTTTGGAAGTTCTAGATTTAAAATGAGTTGCTACAGAGGTTTCATTGATCCTTTATAGGGCTAAGTGTCTCTGTGGCAGCTGGAAGATACCCCCAGACCACCACACACTACTGATGTGCCCTCCATTGTGGAGAAGGGAAGATACCCCCAGACCACCACACACTACTGATGTGCCCTCCATTGTGGAGAAGGGATAGAGATAAAGGGACAGGGGGAAAGTCCTCCTTTTGAGAAAGTTGAGATTTTAGTTTGGGAAACAAGTTGGGATTGTAATCCCTGTTCCGAATGAAATAGATCTGTTGGTGAAGTCAGTGTTCCAATAGCAGCTTTCACTCGAATACTGTGTTTTTTCACCTCAGTGGTTTGGAATGATGGGCTCTATTTTTCCAAAGGAGAAAGATGTTAGGACAGCTTCTGTGCACAATCCAGTACTTTCTTGAGGATGAAATTATAGATGGTATCACCAAGAGGTTGTGCCATCCTCCCATAAGCAGTAAGCTCAATTCTATAGCCAGACCCTGTAGATCCACCCTGTAAATAGAAACAAACTTGTGTGTATGACTAGATGAGGCCACAGAAGAAAATTGTAAATTTAAATGGGGTGAATGACATTCGGGATCCCTAAACAGGCCACTGAACTTCTCTATTCTTAGAGAAATGTTGAGTTTGTATTAGAGTCCATGGAAATCTCAGTAGCATAGAACTAGGAAGACTCTTAGAAATCAAGTAGTCGGCCGGGCGCGGTGGCTCAAGCCTGTAATCCCAGCACTTTGGGAGGCCGAGACGGGCGGATCACAAGGTCAGGAGATCGAGACCATCCTGGCTGACACGATGAAACCCCGTCTCTACTAAAAAATACAAAAACTTAGCCGGGCGAGGTGGCGGGCGCCTGTAGTCCCAGCTACTCGGGAGGCTGAGGCGGGAGAATGGCGTAAACCCGGGAGGCGGAGCTTGCAGTGAGCTGAGATCTGGCCACTACACTCCAGCCTGGGCGACAGAGCGAGACTCCGTCTCAAAAAAAAAAAAAAAAGAAATCAAGTAGTCTTGAGCTGTAGACTAGCTGAAAAAAAAAAAGAAATCAAGTAGTTCAACTTCCTCATTTGATCACTGAGGAAGCTGTGGAACAGGGAAGTTGAATGACTTGCATAAAGCATGCAGCTATTCTGACAGTGTTTACAGAGTTGAGGGAAGAAAAAGGCTGGAAAGCCAAGATCAACACGTGGCATTTGTTTCCATGAAGACAAAGTGCTTGGAATTGCTGCAAAAAGTCTAATATAGCTAAAGCTGATGAATCGTTCCACACAAGTTATTCTGGTAATAGAATTCATTTGTACTAATAGGAGCTGTAAGTTTTTATACTCCATGAATGTATTTGTCTGTTTTAATAGAGAGTCAATTCTGCTACAGAAGCACATACTCATTTGAAGGATGGCTCGTCAGTAAATACAGCAACAGCCCAGCCTGCACAGGAGGTATGCGTTGTGTGGTGCTGGCATTCTGGTATTATTGCTTGATAATGTCTTTAGTTGTAATGGAAATGAAATACAGATTACTTTGCAAACACTCGATTATCCTGCTCGAGAAGTATGAATATTATTTTTCACATTTGGCATGTTAATTCTTCCAGTGTATTTTTAGTATTTAGACTTAGGTCAGCCTTGCAAACAGGGCACAGAAATCTTAGAGCCACAGGTTTGTGTTAGTGGCTCTGTCCCTCTGGATCACAGAGTGTCGGTGCCCTGTGTGGCCCTGAATGTTGATGGCCTGCGGCAGAAGAATGGCTGCCCTCATTTCCTTTCATTCAGCCTAGTTTCACTCATTACTGTCCTAATTTTCTTTATACTTGGGGCCTAATATTTATTGTTAGGCAAGCATGTTTTGAGTGCCTAATATGTGACCAGTATCTGGCCTAGTAGAGAGAAAAAGGTGGCCCAGGAAAAAAATGAAAACATTTGAGAAAAATAAAAACACATTTTCTTGTTGTCCACTCTGTACTCTTCCTCTGGAGGACCTGTTTTTAATATTTGTAGAAATGTTTCTGCCTTGCCTAGACTTAGAGCTGCAGAGCAGAAGGTGCAGGTTACATCCATTTAATCTTTGTGGAGTTTAGAAAGATATTTATTGCTTTAATTGCCCAGAGCAAGGAAAGGAAGCTTCATTCCAACTTCCTTCTTAGGTTTCAGAGCAGAAGGAAATTGGAATGAAGCTCCATTGGCCCAGTGACCTTAGGGACAGGAAGAAGGTAGATTTCAAGAATGTGTCCCTATTCTGATTTTTTTTTTTTTTTTTTTTTTTTTTTTTTTGAGACGGAGTCTTGCTCTGTAGCCCGGGCTGGAGTGCAGTGGCCGGATCTCAGCTCACTGCAAGCTCCGCCTCCCGGGTTTACACCATTCTCCTGCCTCAGCCTCCGGAGTAGCTGGGACTATAGGCGCCCGCCACCTCGCCCGGCTAGTTTTTTGTATTTTTAGTAGAGACGGGGTTTCACGGTGTTAGCCAGGATGGTCTCGATCTCCTGACCTCGTGATCCGCCCATCTCGGCCTCCCAAAGTGCTGGGATTACAGGCTTGAGCCACCGCGCCCGGCCCCTATTCTGATTATTAAGCAATATTTCAGCTGTTACATATTTTCATAATCTCTGTGATTATGACTTTATCGTTCCAAGGTTTTATGACATAATCTGATGTGAGGTGAGGCTTCTAAGACTGAAAGCTGAAAGTCAACATTTGGCCATTACAAATTCAACTGTGTTATGGCTTGGTGTTTTATGCAGCTTGGCCACTAAATGATATATATTTTTTTTCTAGAGGAATAGTGAGGCTAACATTTAACCCAGAGAGGCCACTCCATACTGCACTTTAATATGAAAGGAAAATGAAGTGACTATGAATTCTGGCAGTGAAATAGACATGTTCGAGTATACTAGGAGTGATCAGCCTTGTATATTGGAATTATTTTGTAGGCATTACATGATGTTTAACACAATTTATTGAAACAGAAAAGTAACTCTCTAGTATTTAGAATGCTGGGCTGTTAAATAGCAGCTTCACTGCAGAGTATTCCAGGCAGCACCATCAAGAGTCAGGGTTTACAAATTGAATGAAAACAAACAAAAGCAAACAAACTCATCAAAGTTGGCATGGTGAAGGAGAAAACTGTTTTTACTATGTTAACTTACAAAAGAGCTGGGAGACCTTGAACACAAATTCTCTGTGTACTCATCTTTAAAATGGAGGAAACATTTGCAAGTAAAATACAACTCTCTGTAGATTTACTTATAGGCAAGATTTTCTCTCATATCCAGAAAAAGCTCTTGTAAAGGTACCATTGTAACATATCTGTCTATTGCTGCTACTATTGTCATTAACTAAACTTGCACATTAAATATATATTTTTCCAAAATGTATGAGTTATGTTAGAATTAAAAGTTATACATGCATATGGCCAAAATTTTAAATAATTCAGAAGAAGTATATGAAAAGTTACACCTCCCCAGAAGCAGGTGCCAATTGCTGTTCTATATTCTGCTTCTTTATTTATAATACATTTTTGTGCTCTTTTTGTATCATTGCATTGAGACCTTCTTATCTTTTTTGATGGGACATAGTATTTTTGGTGGTCCATTCTTTATAGATGGAAAATATACACATGCAAGCATTATCGGTTGTCTCTGATTTTTTTGTAATTTTATTATATTGGTTATTGAGTTTGATTTTTATTTCTTTAACTTTGATGAAGGTTGGACATTTTTTCATATCTTTATTGGCCATTAACATTTTCTTCTGTGAATCATTAAAGGTTTCTTAAATTGCTGTAGCTGTAACCATTCATTGAGTGTCTTATTTCATGCCCAGCACTATGCTAAGTGTCTCAACATGCAAGCTCTTATGAAATCCCTACAGCTCTGAAATACAAGATTATTTCCATATTACACATGAGAGGATTGAGGCCCACAGAGGTCGAGTAAACTTGCCCAAAGTTGCAGGCTTATGAGTGGGCAGAACCAGAATTTAATTCTAGAAATATTTCATCCCATTGCCTGATGTAATTAATTCCCCCAGCAAACATTCTTTACAAAAGCCTCTTTCAGGGCAGATTATAAACATGTATTCAAATCAAGAGAAATACAGAGCATGTAAAATTGCTTTGGAAACTGGAAAGTGCTTTTTGAATGTACAACATAGCAGGTCAAGAAAGGCTGGTATAGCTTTCCCAGACGATAGGTATGGAGTTTCAAAGACAAAGAATCCTGAACTTTGTGATGTCATATGAACAGAAGTTTTCACAGAAGCACTGCACCAAAAGAGAATCGTTACATCCTCTGGAATGTGTGACGTGTAAAATATTGGACATTCTCCTGAATGTAGCAAAAAGAAGATATTTGTTCTACCAACTGGAAAAACAGATGATAATGATAATTTACATGGACAATCATGGTATTACTTGGTTAATGCTATCATTTAAATGACTGTGATAAAAATCGTTCTGATTGCTTTTGATACTTACTGACTTAGGAGAATCTTGTTTTACTGTAGAAACTCTGCCATTTGGATCTGTGTGCTGTTGGTTTATTACGATTAACGATAATTTTCATGTTTTTCTGTTTGCATTATATTGTCTTCCCACCCCTAATCCACCCCACGCCTCTCCTCCCCACCCCACCCCACCCCATCTTGTAGGTTGCCGCTGTTGATTTTGAATCCAACAACATTCGTCGGCTTGATGATTTTTTGGAAGATTCTGCCCATGAGCTCTGGGCTGTGACTCATGCTAAGATCTTGGGGTCTGAAACCTTAGCCACCGTTGAGGACAGCAAGGATAGCCCAGATCTGGAGATCATGATGCGCAGAATGGAAGAGATGGAAGTAAGGTCTGGGGCCCCGGGTCTGGTCCGCCGCTAGGGACTGGCTTCTGCCGAGTGCAGTTTCTCCTCATGCCTCTGCAGCTTCATCTGTCAGAGTCACACAGTCCCGGTTTTAAATCCCTGCTCTATTGCCAACTAACTGTATGACCTTGGTATTGTCAACCCCTCTGATAAGTAGGGAGTTTTAAGGATAAAAAGAGGCATAGAGGATTCAGCACATTGCTTGCCATGTAACCCAGTAAGCGACCATTGTTATTATCCCCCTGATACCACTGATGTGTAATTCCAGAAACTCTGAGACCAGGGCCCGGGCCCACAAATGGAATCATAGACTTTTGCATCTGTCAGCTTGTACGTACTATTCAGTTGCCTCCTCTTCCCAGCTGTAGTGTGTGATCCTGTCAGATCACAGATAATTTTATCTTCTTCAATTTCTGTGATACTGCTTCACCCACTCTAACCCCTGGATTATTCAGTGCAGGAAAATGAGGTACAATAAGGAAGTAAGTGACATGGCCAAGGTCACAAAAAAATCCTGGCAGAGCCAGAACGAGAATCCAGGTCTCCTGACTCTCAATTCAGCATTTTCTTTTTCATTGCACCATGATTAAATCTAATTTCTGCTTTGCTGCTAAATAGAAACATTAGAGGAAAAACAATTTTTCTGGGGGGGATTTGAAAGTTTCAAGAATGCAGTTTACCCCAGTCTTGAAATCTCCCCTTGGCAATAGTTGTCTAGGCCTGGGGTGCTCAAAACAGTAGCCACTAGCCACAGGCACTTATTAAAATGCAAATTAATGAAAATTAAACACACTGTAAGGAGTCAGTAGTTAGTGGCTACTGTATTGGACAGGGCACTTACAGAACATCTCCTCACTGCAGCAGCTTCTAGTGGCCAGTGCTGGCTAGACTGCCTTTATGCTAATCGCTTCATTTTATTGTAGACTTTGTCTCATGAGCTAATTACTTCCTAGCCTGACAGATGCCCATGTCTGGCAATACGTCCGTATCAGTTGTTTCTGCTGAACTTTTACATCTTTACCAGTTCTGGTTTGTAATGAAACTCATTTTTTCTCATAAATTAAACTTTTTTCTTTTTTTTAAAGAAATACCAGGAGTCCGTTCGTCAAAGATATAATAAAATCACATATGCTGATCCTCGTCTCTGGATGCAGGAAGAAAACAATGGTGAGTGTTTCCCCCATGTTTCCCCTAACATTTTATTCTGAAAAATTTCAAACATACAGAAAATTGAAAAACATGTAAACACTCATATACTCACCTTCTAGATTCTACAATTAGCATTTCACTCTCTTTGCTTTGTCACGTATCTGTTTATCCCTCTATCCATCCATCAGTTCATCTTATCTTTGCATTTCAAAGTTGCAGATAGTAGCACACTTTACCCCTAAAGTGTGCTTATTATCAACTAGAGTTTAATATTTACTTATGGCTCTTTTTTCAAGATAAAATTTACAGATGATAAAATGCACAGATCCTAACTGTGCTATTTGCTGGTTTTTGACAACTGGATAACATATCTGTTATGCAAACCCCTATCAAGATATGGAACATATCACCTCAGAAAGTTCCCTCATGCCCTGCCACGTAGGCAACCACTGTGCTTTCTGAGTTAGCTTTGATTGTCTAGAGTTTCATATAAATGCAGTCATATGACGTGTACCCTTTTGCCTAGACTTCTTTCAGTCACCATAGTGTTTTATAAATATATTTATGTCATAAATATATTAAATCTGTGTTGCTTATTTCCTGTTGCTGTTATTAACAAATTTAAGTTTGTAACAAGTTTAAGCTACATATTTGGTGGCTTAAAGCACAAATTGATTCTCCTATAGTTCTGGGGGCATTGAAATGAGGGTGTTGGCAAGTTCATTCTGGAGCCTCCAGGGAAGGATCTATTCCTTGTTTCTTTCAGCTCCTAAATTTTGGGCTATTAGGAATAAATCTGCTATGAATGTATCCATGTGTATAATTTGTGTGTATATCTTAAGTTTTTCTCTTGGATAAATACCTAATAACAAACTTGCCAGATCATAAAATTAGTTTGTGTTTAACTTTATAAAAAATTGGCAAATCTTTACCAAAGCAGCCTTGTTCCAGTTTCCTACATCCTTGCCAACATTTGGTGTCATCAGTCTTTTTCGTGGTCACCATCCTGGTGAAGGTGAATAATGATATTTAGAACCTTTTCAAGTGATTTTTTTTTTTTTTTTTGAGACACAGTTTCACTCTGTTCCCCAGGCTGGAGTGCAGTGGTACAATCTCGGCTCACCACAACCTCCACCTCCTGAGTTCAAGCGATTCTTGTTGCATCAGCCTCCCAAGTAGCTGGGACTACAGGTGTGCGCCACCACGCCCAGCTAATTTTTTTGTCGTCAGTAGAGACAGGGTTTTGCCATGTTGCCTTCAGGTGACCCACCTACCTCGGCCTCCCAAAGTGCTGGGATTCCAAGTGTAAGCCACCGTGCCCAGCCTCTCAAAGTGCTGGGATTACAGGCGTGAGCCCTCTCACCTGGCCCCTTTTCAGGTGATTATTAGGCATTTGTATATCTTCCCTTGTGAAGCGTCCAGAATCTTTTGTCAGTTTTTTTGGGGGGTTGCTTGTCTTTTTGAGTCATAGAACTTCTTTATGTATTCTGGGTACAAGTTCTTTTCCAGATACATGTTTTTGTTTGTTTTGTTGTTTCTCTAAAATAATTTTAAGGAGATAATTTACATACTTAAATCTCACCTTTTTAAACTGTACAATTCTTTCGTTTTTAGTATATTTGCATAGTTGTGCAACTAATTCTAGAACATTTTCATCACTCCCTGTTCTTCTTTCTCCCACCCTGGCAGCCACCAGTCTACTTAGATAGTGGTTTTACAAAACAATTTTTTTCCCATGGAAGAAAAATGGGCTCAGCTGCTTATTTCCAAAATGTTTCATTATGAACAGACATTTTTAATTTTGATGAAGTCTAACTTATCAATTCTTTCTTGAGTGATTTTTGCTTTCTATGACCTAAGAAACCTTTATCTACTCCTAAGTAGAGAACAGAGTCTCTTGTTTTCTTCTAGAGGCTTTATGGTTTTAGTTTTATGTGTAGGTCTATGATTGATCTTGCATAAAAGTTTGCCTATGATTTGAGGTAGAGGTTGGGGTTCATTTTGGTTTTTCCTAATGGATGTCCATGTGTTCTAGTTCCATTTACTGAAAAGACTTTTGCTTTTCTCCTCCACTTTTCAAAATGTATACATTTGTATTTGGGCTGCAATGGCTAGGTTACTGTCACCACTTTGGCTGGGAAATGTTACTCAAATTCTGTTTGACTTGTGCTTATCAGTTACTGCCTTACTCAACAAAAGGAGGAGAGTAAAGTGCGGTTAAACATTACCTCTAAGGAATGTAAGTGCCCTGAGTACTCCCTCATGAAGACAAAAGGAAATGGGGGATGGAAGGTTTACCACAGCAGCCTGTGTCACATGTCATCATGTAAAATAGGACTTTGAGGTATTGTGTTAGAAAAAGTACTCTCCCTCTCAAATTCTGACCAAAAGATGAGCCATCTAAACAAAACACGAAGGTGTTGCCTTTTGTGTGCTCTCTATTTTCAAGTGCTCTGTGCTTTACTCCTGTTGTTCTCTCTTCCCCCTCAATCCTCCTCCAGCCTCCATTTTCATCCTCATATAATAGTCAAGCCATTCTTCAAGGCCGGGCTCAGTGATCCTGCTCGGCCTGTGCTTTCCCTGGCATCTCTGCACTGGAACTTAGCTCCCTTCCTGGCCCGTGAACGCCCATAGCACTTTCTGGCGTGTCCTACCATGTGTTCAAGGTATTTGTGAAGGGGTCTGGTCTCTCTCAACTGAGCCACAGATTCTTTGAAAGCAGAGAGGTTGTCATTGTGTGTTCCTCACCGTGCCTAGAACGGGACTGGCCCAGCAAGGGTCCTTTTCATCATTGTTGAGTCAGCCCTGGGCATTTTAGCGTCTTTCTGTGTGGAAGCAGAGGAAAGGAAAGTGTTGGAGGGCAATTCGTTTCCCTGATGGTTTGGCCACTGGCCATAAAGTTAGGTTGCATCATGTAGAAGACAGTCTTACAGAGAACTTAGTGTTCTCTGTTTTCAAGGATGATTTAAATTATTAGTCACTATCTGTGACTCTGCCCAGAGTCTAGGTGTGCATTTAAAAGGAGCTCTCTAGGACACTAAGAACTGAAATGAGGTTTTGGACACATTCTGGAATCATGGAATTGTTGTAAGTCTCGTTTCTGGTTGTTCTGTTTGTTTAACTTCATCACAAAACCCAATTTAAAGTGATCTTTGCGTTGTGCAGTATCTATGTCTCTTATCCCCTCTGAGAACAATTGAAAATTGGATTGCACTCTCAGTAATAGTTTTACAAAAGCTGACTTATGTCATACTTCTGTCTGACAGCAAGAAATCATAAGCATGTAAATGTGACCCAAGTCGCTTGACATATAGATGCTCCCTACTTCAGAGAAGGACAAATTTTCTTCCTACACTTGAAATACGTTTAAAATTATAAATAATCTGAAACTCAGAAGAGCTGTCAAGCCTGCAAGTTATAGTTAATAAATTAATGTTTTGACTATCATCATGCAGATTTTTTCAGCATTGCCCAGAGACAAATTAAATCCACTAATTAAGTGTTCAGGTGTGAGTGGTTTTTTTTTTCTCTTCTTCAGTAATCAAAGCATTTAAAGGTTAAAAAACCCAATTGCGTAAGACGCCTTGAGTAGTGGGTGGCTGGGTCCTAATGGAAGCCATGTAGCCTGGGGCTTTTCATAGACCTCCTTAAGAAACCTTCCTCAGAGCAAGTTCATTATTTCTTAACACTGATTCCACATTGGTTTCTTTGTAACATAGAAATTCACCTCTGCATTTAAAATGGGCGTTTTCCCATGGCCCTGCTAGCCAACCCCATCGTGCCTAAGAGATGTCCATGTAACTTGCTCTCAGGTTCTTGGCCACTAGGACGGCTCTAAAGTGGACACCAGCTGTTCTTTATATGCAGTGATTTTATGACCCTCCTTTTCTAGACCAAAAAATCTCAGCAGTAAGTGAAAAGCCCCCGTCTCCTCATCTAATCAGAATCACGAAGACAGTGGAGCGCAAGGATCCAGCCGTGAACATCATGTTAGAAAGGCCCTGTAATGGCAAGTAAGTGGCAGAGACACTTTTGATTTCATTCTAGTTGGTCACCTTTGATGTTACTAGATTTTGAATTCCTGCAGTTCCCATAAGACAGAGAGAAATTCTTCCTTTGAGCAAGATCTTGCCAAAGTCCAGGGTGGCTGAGTAAATAGCATGTTTACAAGATGGGCATTGAATGTGTTGCATCTTGAGGAGCTTTTCCATGTTCAGTAACATTTAGCTGTTTTTTAATGTGGAAAGCATCACATCAGTACATGTAGGTTGTAGCAATATGCACTGCACGATTTGCTTTAAGAATGCTGTTGTCAAAGGGACGGGTATTCCCACTGTGTTGAGGGTTGGTTCATTGAAAAGGGGGAGCAATATATGGTGTTAGGATGTTGAGTTTTGTTCATTGTGAGAAAGAGAAATCAAGATGAGCCTTTGGCTATCAAACCATGAGGGTAAATTAACAGTTTAGCCTTGCTTACAGATGATCTTGAATGCTTTCATCACTTTTATTTGTTCTCAGTTCCCTGGATGAAAGTGTGGGAACAGAGGAGGGATCAGAGAAAAGAGAGGCCCCCCTTCTCTCCCTTGCAGAAGATTCTCAACAGAAAGAAGGCCGAGCTCCCCTCTTTGTCCCACCCGGTATGCGGCACAGCATCGGCGACTACTGCAGTCGTTTTGAGCAGTACCTTCGGATCGTATCTCATGAGGCTGTAGGCTCCTTCAACCCGTGGCTGATAGCTGAAAGGTCAGTGAAATGTTACGGTCTTCTGTTTAGGAACCAAGTGCGAAATTGTTGACTTAGAAAAGGCTGGAGAAAGGATTAGTCAAGGTCTTATTCCATGCTTTGGGGCCCTGGAGTTGCAGTGGTTGTTCTTGGGCTGGGAGACAGGCTTTCTATTTTCAGACACAGGGAACCGTAAAACAGCATGGGTGGTGCCATCCACAGGGGTGCTCTGCAGCCTCCTTTTCCTAGGCAGAGGGTCCCAGTCAGCCCGGGCTGTCATCACAGAATACCATCGACTGCGTGACTTAAACAAGAACGTATTTCTCACAGTCCTGGAGGCTGGGGTGTCTTAAGATCAAGGTGCTGGCAGATCGAGTGTCTGTTGAGGGCCCTCTTCCTGGCTTGCAGATGGCCGTCTTCTTGCCGTGTCCTCACGTGACAGAGAAAGGGAACTCTGGTCTCTTCTTCTCAGAAGGGCACTGATCCCATTGAGGGACCTCCACCCTCATGACTTCATCTAAACCTAATTATCTCCCAAAGGCCCCACCACAGATACTACCACATTGGGGGTTAGGGCTTCAACATACGAATGTGGAGGAAACACGGACATTCAGCCCCCAGCAATAGAAGTATAATACTCAGGAGTCAGTCAGAGCTGATTTCCTGTTGCTGTTAATGCTGATGTTGTCCCATCAGAGAACACAAAATATTCCTGGGCAGGAAACAGCCATGACTGTGGAATCTTCTTGGTGGGGACAAATTTGCTTTTATCAGTAGCAGGCCTCTGATTTTGCAATATTTTCTTTAACCCTTCTCCTTTCATTATGTGGGTAACATAGTTTTGTGGAGTCACAAAACAAGATCCTGTAGCTACTAAATTTTGAAGAATGGGTAGCCCTTTTTTTATGTACAAATAATTAAAAGATATGTGTAAATCTATTCTCTTTAAATAGGGCCCACATTTAAATTCTTCACAAGTTATCACCTTGTTACAAACATGCAAGATATTTTTCATCACTGAGCTAAGTAGTATACTATGATTACATTTATATAGTAGAATAGTAGTATACTATGATTACATTTCTTTTTATTTGCTACTTATTTTATATGTTTGTTAACTCTACCTACACAGTAGCCAGCCTCTCAATAATATAATTTTTGTCTGGATCAAAAGTATCAGTTAATCTCTGTGACTCAGCCCCACCCTTACTTTTTCTCCTGAGACCCCTTTTCCTCCTACCCGAGTCCGGGTGGCTGCTCTCCAGATCTACTGGATGGCTTTCATCCTGGGGCTTCCCTTCCTCATCACCCTTCATGTTCGGTTACATCTCCCTGTAATAGATGCCCTGTTTTCTGATGCCCTTGTCTTCTGCTTTCTTGGTTTACTCTCTTATTTTGATGGAGCATATCCTGCTTTGTGTATTGGAGGAAATTTCTTGAAACTTACAAGTGTGAAAGTGTCTGCCTTTGTACTTGATTGATGACTTGGCTGAATTTAAAATTACTGGTTTATTTTTTCCAAAGAATATACCTTCCTTCTTTTGTGGAGGTGGAGAAGGGATTGTCACTTAGCTGCCAGAATAGGGGTGGAGTGTGTCAGTCCAACTGCTTGTTCTGCAAATTTTCAGCCAGTCTCCTCATTTTCTACCCCATACTGCACTCTGCCTTCATGATTCTCAGCACTCTCACTTCCTGAGCCTTCATGATATTTTATAGGGCAAACCGGCTTGTTTTTGCCTGGCATCCCTCCCACCCCCCGCTTACAGACTCTTAGGTTTCAGCTCCCTCCATGCTGCTAAATCAGTTATGATTCTTCTGTGTGCTTTTATCTTCTGAAAGTCTTGGACATTTCACATCCACTTGTGTCTCTTTTTGTAGATGTATGTATCTGTGTATCTATTTTCTTGTATTTAAGTGGGATTTTGGGTGGGATCAGGGATAATCACTTGTGTTTAAGCCCTCAGGTTGACCCTGAAGTCCTGAGACTTCTCTTTGGTATATATCATAGTACCCTTCAAAGTATATAAGATGCTTTGTTCTGGTAGAGACACACATTTGTCTTCACATGTATTCTTAAGGATTATCTGGGAGAAGAGAAGAAGTAAACTCGACTTGCTTCCTTTTGTTAACACATGCTCCTGTAGCATATGTACTCATTTTCTTGTAACCTGTCCGACTTGCTTAGGCTAACCGGGATATTGGGAAATCCAAAAGCAAGCCAAGGAAGATAGACTGTTCCTGGTGTGTTCTTACCACCTGATCAAATGATACATTTTGTTCACAGTTGTTAGGTAAATGTAGGGAAAATCTCTCAGCCTGTAAGGAATAACAGGTTAAAATGTAGAGGACAGAGCTATTAAAATATGCCTGGATTTTTACAGTATTTTCCTCTGCTGTTCTTTGACCCCAAGTGACAGTGCATGTGAACAGTCTAGCTCTGTTTGGTTTTTATCTCTTCTTTTTTTATTATTTTATTTTATTTTATTTTAGATGGAGTCTCACTCTATCACCCAGGCTGGAGTGCAGTGGTACAATCTTGGCTCACTGCAACCTCCACCTCCTGGGTTCAAGCAATTCTCCTGCCTCAGCCTCCCGAGTAGCTAGGATTACAGGTGCTGGCTACCACATCTGGCTAATTTTTGTGTTTTTAGTAAAGACAAGGTTTCACCATGTTGCCCATGCTGGTCTCGAACTCCTGACCTCAGGTGATCCACCCACCTCAGCCTCTCAAAGTGCTGGGATTACAGGCATGAGCCTCTATCTCTTCTTTTTTAGTTTATGGTTTGAATATTCCAAAGATGAGAGTTATGTTGATCAGATCTTTAAAAAGCATCCAAAGACAGTTGACTTCATCTAAAGGCTCTTGGGTAAGGAGAAAGTTGAGTTTTTTCCTTTCTTTTAATGTCTTTATTCCTCATTATACCTGAAGAAATGCACTTCCAGCGATTAGCATGAGCAGGTGATATAAACTGAATGCAAATAAAAGAGTGATGCGGAAGGAAAGGCTTAAGGTGACAGTGCTTTTATTAAAAGCAAATTCTTAAGAATTACTGGCTTGAAAAACAATCAAGTGAATTCTGGTTGAAAAGGACAAATGAATGTATGTATTTCTCTTTACTTCCTATATCTCTATCCCACTATATGTCATTACAAGAATGAATAAAAGACATGAAACCATCAATGACAGCAAACAAGAAATACCAATAAGAGGCCGGGCGCGGTGGCTCAAGCCTGTAATCCCAGCACTTTGGGAGGCCGAGGCGGGCGGATCACAAGGTCAGGAGATCGAGACCACAGTGAAACCCCGTCTCTACTAAAAATACAAAAAATTAGCCGGGCGCGGTGGCGGGCGCCTGTAGTCCCAGCTACTCAGGAGGCTGAGGCAGGAGAATGGCGGGAACCCGGGAGGCGGAGCTTGCAGTGAGCCGAGATCGCGCCACTGCACTCCAGCCTGGGAAACAGCGTGAGACTCCGTCTCAAAAAAAAAAAAAAAAAAAAAAAAAAAAAGAAATACCAATAAGAATTTGGAAGCCATAAAGTAGTTAGACAAATGGTGACTGACTTAGCAGGCTAGAGAAAGCTAAGTGCCTAATGAGGAGGAAGGCAAGAACCAAGTTTTTCTGTAAAGAACATTGGTTGAGACTCAGGAATTAGAAGCATCAGATGCTTGTGAATGCATGTATGTAGGTGTATTGGGCCATTCTTGCATTGCTGTAAATACCTGAGACTGGGTAATTTATAATGAAAAGAGGTTTCATTAGCTCACAGTTCTGCAGGCTTTACAGGAAGCATGGTGTTGGCATATGATTGGCTTCTCGGGACACCTCAGGAAACGTACAGTCATGGCAGAAGACGAAGTGGGGAACAGGCACATCACATAGCAAAAGAAGGAGCAAGCAAGGGGTGGGGGAGAATGCCATACACTTTTAAATGACCAGGTCTCATGAGAACCCACTATCATGAAGAAGCACCAAACCATGAGGGGTCTTCTCCCATGATCCAAACACTTCCCACCTTGCCCCACCTCCAGCACTGGGGATTACAGTTCATCATAAGATTTGAGCGGGAACAAATTATACAAACTGTATCAACAGGTGAGCCAGGAAATAGGAGGCTTGCTTGACATTCTTGTTCTTGAAAATGAGCAGACAGCTGAGATGACCAGACATTTGATAAAAGATACGTAGGCTATTATAACAGATAAGCACTCTGAGGAAGCAAAGCAGACAATACAGTGAGAAGAATAAAACATTAAAAACAGGCTAGAATTAATATTCTCAGAGAGGTAAGTGAAACTGTTATATCATGAAACAAGAACAGGATACTATAAAAAAGGAACTTTCAGGGAATGAAAAGAAAGTTCTTAGAAATTAAAAACATGATGGCTCAAGTAAACTCACTAGAAGGATCCAAAGAAAAAAGTCAAATGTTTCAAGTGGTAGAATAAAAAGACAAGAAACTAGGTAGTAGAGAAGAAATATTTTTAAAATTAGAAGCCTGTTCTAGGAGATTCAACATCTAAATCACTGGAGTTCCAGAATGTGAGAAAAGCGAAAAAGGAGCAATGGGAAATTATCACAGAAATGCTATAAGAAAATTTCCCAGAAGGCTGTCTTTAGATTGAAAGGGTTCATCAGTTGTCCTCTTGTGAGTGAGTGAAGGAATAAATGAATACAACAGAACAGAACACACCATGGCACATCATTATGAAAAGGAAATTTGAGCATCTCAATATAAGGAAAAGAAAGATGGCAAAAGATTCCAGAGGGTAAAAACTGTACACATTCAAATAATCAGAAATGAGAATGGCATATTGTTTTTAGTAGCAACACCAGAAGCTAGAAGATTTTAGAGCCTACTTCCAAAATTTAACTTAGAATTATGTGCTCAGATAAATTATCAATTAAAGATAAGGGCAGATAGAACAGAAACATTTTTAGGGCTGGGTATGGTGGCTCACATCTAATCCCAGAACTTTGAGAGGCTAGGCGGGAGGATTGCTTGAGCCCAGGAATTTGATACCAGCCCAAGCAACATAGTGAAATTTCATCTCTACAAAAAATAGAAAATTAGCTGAGCATGATGCTACATGCCTGTAGTCCCAGTTACTCAGGAGGCTGAGGTGGGAGGATTGCTTGAGCCCAGGAGGTCAAGGCTGCAGTGAGCTGAGATGGCACCACTGCACTCCAGCCTGAGTGACAGAGGGAGACCACATCTCTAAAAAAACCAAAAACACATTTTCAGGTGGGCAAAGTGTTTAAAAATTTAGTTCCCATGCTACTGGAAGATCTAAATTACCAATGCAAGATGTACATTAAGAAAGAGGAAGACTTGGGTTTTAGTAAACTTAGACTTCACAGTGGAACTTCCAGAAGAATGGCAAAAGCCTTTCCCGGATAAGATTTTTCAGTGAGCATAGAAAAGAACTAATCCAGATTAGAGTAGTGGGACAGAATACTCCAGCAGGGATGGTTCCACAAGGGGAAAAGCAGAACGGGGAAGATTAAAAAAGGAAGAAGAAAAACAGATACTTTACCTATAATGTGTTGGAATGTAGTGGAAGTACCCTTGTATTTCTCTCGCAGTTTAGGTATAAATTAGTGATAGGAATATAGAAAGTGAAGCAAATATAAAAACGAGGTAATCACTTCTGCTCCTAGTGATGACGCACTTGGTAATCTGGACCACCTCTCCCACTGAGGATAACTTTTAATAGAAAAGCTGTATTAAAAATAAAACCTATATTCTTGAAGGCATCAAGAAGTTAACTAGGTAATGAAGAATAACTGGGCCAGGGTCCTGGAGAAGACAGAGCCCTGGGGAGGTTAGCCCTTTGTTGAGCACTGGGTAGCCAGTTTGGAGGGAGATGAGCAGCACTTCTGACAGCCTTTTCAGAACAGAGGACAGAGGCTGGAATCAGAGGACAGAGGTTGGAATTCACGGGTTGCCAAAGTGGGGTAATTGTCCTAGTGAACTTTCCTCACTTTTAATTGGGCCCCCAAAAGATTGCACTCTGGAAGTACAGGTGACCTGGATATAAATAGGCCTTCTCAGGGACTCCACTCAGCATCAAATTATCTCAGACTGGATTGAGGTGATTCTAGATTGTTACTGCCCCACAGGTACCACACATTAGAAAACATGAATTTTCTCTGGAGGAAAATAACATCATCTTAGGAATCAAGTTATTTCTACGATTGTCAAATACGCGTATATGGTGAAAAATAACCAGGCAACAGAAAGACAAGACAATAACAAGAACAGACCTATAGCAGATACAAATATTAGAGCTATCAGACACAGACATTAAAATAACTGTGCCTAGTGCATTCACAGACATTAAAATAACTGTGCCTAGTGCATTCACAGAAATAAAAGACACAAATTAGAACTTCAGCATAGAACTGGGAACTAAACAAAATCCAAATGGACATTCTAGAATGAAAGATAAAGTTTCTGAAATGAGGAATTCATTGGTTGGGCTCAATAGCAAATTAGACACAACAGAAGAAAAAATTAGAGACTTGGAGCATAGGACAGAAGAAAATATCCAGAGTGATTCCCGGAGACACACAAAAAAAGATGAAAAGTGAAGAAGAGAGGGAAAGGGACATAGAGGAGGTAAGAAGGTCTAACATGTTGTTGGAATCTCAGGACAGGAGAGAGAGAAAATGAGTCAGAAACAACATCCCAAGAGATAATGGCCGTCAATTCCCCAGAGTAGCAAAAGACATCAAGTCATAGATTTAAGAAGCTCCAAAAACCCCAAACAAGAAAAATAAAAAGAAATCCATACATAATAATTACTGAAAGATCTCAGACAGAGAAAATCTTAAAATCAGCTGGAGGAAGAAAAATCAAGACAAGCAAAAACAGTGGAAACTGGAAGACCTGGCATATCTTTTAAAATTCCAAATGAAAAGAACCACCAGTCTGGAGTTCTAAGCCCAGTGAAAGATACATCAAGAGGCAAGGTGAGAAAAGAGTTTCCTAACAAAGCTGAATTACCAGTAGACCTTCACTGTAGGAAATATTAAGAGTATTTTGGGGGCAGAAAGAAAACAGTCACAGATGGAAGATCAGAAATATAGGAAGGCATGAATTTTAAAAATAGGTAAATAGGTGGGTTAAAGTGAATATTGGCTGTATGAAACAATACTGATGTTTTATGGATGCGCGTGTATGTGTACTCACACATTTAAAGTATACAGTAACAATAGCATGTAAGAATGTAAGGAAGGGGATAAATTTCATATTCTGAGGTTCTTGCATTGTATGGGAAAAAGGGTAAGAATGTCAATTAATGTTAGACGTCAAGTCATAGATACTTGTAATCCAGGGTGGCCACTTAAAGAATCATAAAAGTGTGTGTAATGTCCAAGTCAGTAGAGAAGAACAGATGTAGTTTAAAAATTACAAAATCTAAAGGAAACCAAGAAAGAAGAGAGAACAAAGAGCCAAATGTAGAAAATACCTATTATTTTAGAAGCATAAATTCAAATATATCAGAATAACATTAAAGGCAAAAGGACCTTACATGCCAATTAAAAGACAAAGGATTGTCAGATTAGCAAAAAAAACCAAAAACAACCGGGTGGGAATGGGGTAGAAGGGATAGGAGATGGGGAGTGAAACTTATCTGCATTTACCATTTTTGTGTAACTCTGACTTTTGAAACCATGTTAATGTTTCTTATACATCCCCTTTAATCAACAGGGATGGGAAGGGGGCCTTAAGTCGAATACAAACAGAAACATGAACCTAACTGTATTTCAAATAAATAATATAATCACACTAATGGAGTGAAGCCTAAATAACTTTTGAACACAGTATATTGACTATACCTCTGGCTAAAGACAAAAAGAACTATAAACACATAACTGGATTCTAGTTTGTAGGTTTCTTTTACACAGTGGCATGGGTTAACAGTTCTAAAACTACTTTATATTTTAGGATTGGTCCAATAAGTAAGTACATTGTGAATAATGGGAGCAAGGTTTCTAGGGGAAGGTTGGGATGAATATATGGTTTTTTACAGATGTAGAAATAGATACAGGATGTTTCTTAGTTTGTCTGCTGAGAAGGCCCAGAAGCAGAGGTGCCAGTAGCAATGAGCACACCTGGTACCCACATCTTGGTTTCTAAATACCATTCTCCATGAAGAGGTACCCGGGCTTCTTGGAAGAATGGCTGATTACAAGACTGGGGCTGGAAAAATGTAAGATAAGCCTCAGACATACTGTGCTAGAAAGGAAGTGCTCAAAGGATGGGGACATGTCAAGAGTTCACAGGAGTTCACAAGAGCGCCTAGTGGCCAAATCCAGGACATTTTCAAGCATCAAAATAAGTAATAATAGTAATGGATTACAAACTATACAATAAAATAAGACCAAACGATAAGGCCAAACTGATAGGAATGAATACATAAGTAAAGGAGAAGGGAAAGCTTTCATTACAGTAGAATGCCAGCTATTAAATGGAGAAGGAATGATGGAAGTAGAAAATCCGTGTTTATCAACCCTGTAGTAATTGATTTAGGCGAGTTTGATGAGAAACAGGAGTTTATGTAGTCTCAAAGTATCTCCCTCCACTACACCATTAATTACAAAGGGAAAAACAGTAACTTTACAAGGGAGAAACCTGGCAGACATCACCATAACTCAGTAATGCAAAATTCACTGTCATCATTAATGAATATCAAATAGATACCATGGTGCACTCAAAGGACACACTGTCCTTCTGGGGCATCCCTTTCAAAAACGTATGGCCTGAATCTGATCTTAAGGAAAAAAACCAAATTGAGGGACATTCTCCCCGCCCCCACCCCACCCCCACCCCCAAAAAAAGGCCTTTACTCTTTAAAAAATGTTAAGGTCATGAGAGGCAAAGAAAGACTGAAGAACTATTTCAGATTACCGTAGACTGAAGAGCTATGACAACAAAATGCGACATGGAATCCCGGACTGGAATCTTGGACTAGAAAAAATTTTCTTTCGAAGGACATTATTTGAATGGTTGGCAAAATTTGAATAAGGCCTGTAGATAGATAGGCCTGTAGAATAGATAATAGTTTCGTATCAATGTTAATTTTATAATTGGTATAATTGTACCATAGTTATTTAAGAGAATGTCCTTGTTTGTAGGGCTACTTGGGAGATATGAAACCTGCACCGTTCAGAAAATAAAGGGGGGTGTGTGTGTGTGTGTGTGTGTGTGTGTGTGTGTGTGTACAGGGAGCACCCGTGCAGAGTCCCCTAGTATCCTGCCCTGTCTCCTACAAGAAGGCACACCCCTTTCCTCCGTCGGCCAGTCAGGCAGCTGTTAGAGGTGGGGCTAGGTTGCAGCTGGTTCATTTCTGGTCGCCTCTGGTTTCAAACACATTGAGGATGAAGTCCATCCTGTGTATGTTTTAGGCCCATCCCTCTAGCAGGATTTTGGGATCTAAGCACCATCGCATCCTTCTGTCTAGGAGAGCAGGGCCTCTTACCTTGTTTTTCTTCTTCAAAAGTATCTTGGCCGGGCATGGTGGCTCACGCCTGTAATCCCAGCACTTTGGGAGGCTGAGGTGGGCAGATCACGAGGCCAGGAGATCGAGACCATCCTGGCTAACATGGTGAAACCCCGTCTCTACTAAAAAAATACAAAAAATTAGCTGGGCGTGGTGGCGGGCGCCTGTAGTCCCAGCTACCTGGGAGGCTGAGGCGGAAGAATGGCGTGAACCTGGGAGGCGGAGGTCGCAGTGAGCCGAGATCCAGCCACCGCACTCCAGCCTGGGTGACAGAGCGAGACTCTGTCTCAAAAAAAAAAATCTTGGCTGTTCTTGGCCTTCTGAATTTCCATTTAGATTTCAGAATTGACTTGTTAATTTCCACAGCTGAGTAAAAGAATGACTCCCATACATGGCTGTATATACCTTTACTGTATTTTATTTTATTTTATATATTTTGAGACGGAATCTTGCTCTGTTGTCCAGGCTGGAGTGCAGTGGCGTGATCTCTGCTCACTGTAACCTCCACTTGCCAGGTTCAAGTGATTCTTCTGCCTCAGCCTCCTGAGTAACTGGGTTTACAGGTGTGCACGCCACCACGCCTGGCTAATTGTATGTATTTTTAGTAGAGACAGGGTTTCACCATGTTGGCCAGGCTGGTCTCAAACTCCTGACCTCAGGTGATCCACCCGCCTCGGCCTCCCAAAGTGCTGGGATAACAGGCGTGAGCCACTGCGCCTGGCCTTGTGCATACCTTTGGTTGTGTTGTTTGTCTTCCAGCTTTTCAGAAGAGCTGGTAGATGAAGCTCTGGGTGCCGTGGCTGCTGAACTTCAGGATATGTGTGAAGATTATGCAGAAGCCGTGTTCACCTCAGAATTCTTAGAGGCTGCTACATAAAGGCTCTCCGAGGCGAGGCCCTTTGTCTCACACTGGAGAAGGGATGGCACTACCCTTTGTTTTGGCCCACAGGAAATTTTCATCCTCAGCTGTGCATCCAGGCCCAGAAGGTGCTGCCCACGGAAAGGAAGGCAGTGCCAGGGAGGTCATCCTCACTTTGCATTTTCTTTTGTTATGGCAATGGTTCTAGAAATGTATGATGCAATGTATTATACTTACCGGTGCCCAGGAAACACGACTTGATGATGGCAATATTTTCAGAATGTGTACTTTTCCTATTGAAATATGATGTTCATTCCTCTGGCTCAGTTTGGTGATGAAAATGTTTTGAAAGATAATCGATACGTATATTTCACACACGGATTCAGGTTGCTTTTGAACCCTTGGTGGCATTGATGCCAACACAAGTGCAGCTACTAGCTGGTCCCATCGCCGGGCCCCTGTTTTGCATCTTTGGCGATTTCCTGTCAGGACCTCTGGCCCTACTAGGCTACAGACTCAGGGAGAGCACAGTTTGGCTATGCTGCCAAACCTCTGCTCTGCTGCAGCTTATTACAAACAGGAGCCCCCCACCCCCACGCCCACCCCCGGTTGTCAGTGCACAATAATAAACACACATTTCTTCAATGTTCCATTCCTAGGTGATTTTCACATTTTTAGTTCCTCAGCATATTTTATTGCTGTGTTTGACACAATCTGGTATAAAAAACTTTCTCTGGATTCAGAGGAAGTTTGAGGAATCAGGAGAGGCCCAGGCCTTCTCTGTGCCTGGCTGAAGGTACAGAGCTCGCCGTGTCTCCGATGAGGTCAGAAGTGTCTCTATTTCATACCACAAAGGAACTCCGAGTGGGAGTAGAGAACAGACGGGTGGCGCGGAGACCTCTGCGTCTCCCCAGAGAAAGGAAGAAACTTAAGAACCGTCGTGGCCTGGTCCTCCAACATCTTACAGATCATGTTTTCCAAGAGAAAAGCCTGTGTTTTCAGAAACTCTGCATTCAGAAAAAGAAACACAATGTGCATAAGAATCAGGCCACTGCCTGGGAAGACTTCCTCTCAATTCCTAGCCTGAGGCTCAGTGAAGGAAACGTGCAGAAAGAATGCCGGAGACGCCCCCAGGGAATAAGGGAACTCTTTATAGCCCGTCCAGTGCTGTCATCTGGGATTTTTCTCTGAAGTACGAGAATTTCAGGTGATTTAAGCTGCTTGATCACACTTATTTGTGCAAAATTGATTTTCATTTAATGTTAATGTTTTCCTGCTTAATTTTATATAACTTCAGAATGTAAAGAGCTTCAAGGTAAATTACAAGGTCTTTCAACTGGGGAGTTAAATGTGTACACTTGAATTAATAGGAGCACCTGTCATTGCTAGTATAAAGTAATTTGTGTGGCAGTTTGTACTGTGCTGATTTTTAAAAATAAACCCAATATTTTAAAGTATGTGCCTGTCTATTTGAAATAATTTACATCTCCCTTTTTTCCCACAGGCAAAGTGAAATGTGATTTACAGAAACCATTGAGAATACTTTTATATGTGATATGAGTATAGTGGATTATTTGCCACCCCTTCCCACCGAGAAAAAAAAACAAATGACAATGAAAGCTAACATTTATTGGGCACCTGCTAAAGCGTTGCTCTCCAGGCCCGCCATGTAGTGACTTACTTCATCCTCACCTCATCTCTGTGAGGTGGACAGCATCATTGTTCCCATCGTATAGATGAATAAAGCGAGGCACAGGAGGAGATAATTTGACCAAACAAACTTTGAGTTCACCTGAGCACCTTTCCTTATCTTCCTGCCTTTCCCTATCCCCACTCAACGTGTTCTGGACACAGTCCTCTGGAGCAGTCCCTTTCCTCACACTTCTGCTGCAGCCCATGTCCTGAAAGACCGAGCCCAGGCTTTGCCTTGGTTCAGGATCTTCCCACTCTCTCTCCTGCTCCTCCCACCAGGCGGATCTGCCCTTCTCTGACTCATGGGTGGGGCTTCAACCAGCCCCAGTGTCCAGGTGTCGACTTTATATCCCTAGCCCATCGCAAACATCCGCAGCCAGAGCATTCTCCAAAGACACAAAAATATACTGCAGGAAATAAACATTTTTATTTGAAAATGGAAGCTAAATCCTTAGAATATAAAAGTTCCCATTTATCGCCTTGGAGCCAGCCCAGACATCTAGAATTTTTGTTCTTCATGAACAAGGGCTGACCGTACATCATTCTGTAATTCCCTTCAGCTTTCTCCCAAACTATTCGTGTACTATTTTCAGAAGCAGAAACACACGAATTCAGTGTTTTTGTGTTGCATAGGCCATCCCCAATGTACAGAGACATGAAAATGCACTCCAAGCACTCCACCGCCGCAGCTTGACCACACAAGATTTCTGTCTGTTTCTGTGCTTACCTCTAGACTGTTTAGCTCCTTGAGGGCAGGGACCCTGCCTAGCTTGTAGTTGGTGCTCAGTAAATTCTTATGAATTAATGAAAGGTGAAGGGCAGACTGATTGATTTTATACAGGGGGGTCTGTCACATAGTCCACAGAAATTTATGTTGTCCTTTTGTGATCCTGAGATAGAATGCCATTGAGAACTATAATTCCATCTTAGAGGTACTGCTGCCATTGCAATTCCAGCTCAGATGGCAAGAACTTGCTTCCTCCTCCTAGAGCAGGGGATGGGCCTCAACCTCAGGCTGCTCCTGACTTTGAGTGAGCCTTGGCCAGAGTGCTCCTGGGGACTAGGCTGGGGCAGCCCAGGGACTAGAGAAGAAGACAGGAGGATGTGCATGGGAGCCCCTTTCCTCTCATGTTCTGTTACTATTTCAGCACTGTGATCCCTTCTCCCTCTGCCCGCTGGTGCTGGGGTTTGGAGGAGAGATGGTGAGGAGAGAAGGGCTCTCCTCTCTCCACTTCCTCCCTGGGCTCACGGTTCCTGCTTTCCTGAAGGTGGTCTGAGTGTGTGTGTGTGTTGGGGGAGGTGGAGGCATGAACTGTACTGTGGCTAGTGGGTCTGAAAGACAGGAGGAAGGGCCTGAGGGAAGCCCCAGGGCCAACAGCAAGGGGAAAGGTCCAAGTCAGAAAGTCCCCCGCGCTCTCTGTGGCTGTGTAGGTTTCCATCACGCTTCTGTGTTTGTGAGAGGAGCTCTCTTTATTTTGGCAACGTGAGACAGTAGTGAGAATTCCCTGCAGAGCCTGTAAATCAGGGGTGTCCGCATCATCATGGGCTTGTTATCACCACAGAAGTGCCCTCTGGAAGGGGCCGGCCTGTGAAAGGGCTCCCGGTTCTCTGGGCTCTTGGAGAGCCGCAGAAGGGCAGTGGCCTTGCCCCACTCAGTCCGTTCATTCAGGAGCCGAGATCTCAGGTCTGTTTCCACACTGGCATGTTGACTGAGCCCAATAACCTGGGCCTGGATTGGAGGGGCTTCCGCCTGACATCCTGTGTACTTCCTATCAGTCCTCAGTAGGGGCCCCAGGAAACCCCAGATAGGGACCCTAGGCTGGTTGTCAGGCCCAAGTGAACTCAGGCAACAGACCCAGTAGGGTCCTTCCCCGACCTGGAGTGCACAGCTGGCTTCCAGAGTCAGGGCTCCCCTCCCAGTTCAGCTCCAGTGCTGGGTTCCCCTCTTGCCAGCCTGCCCAGGGCCTTGCTCTGCCCTCCCCAGTCTTCTCCCCAAGCCTGCACCTGCCTTCCCAGATGACCCTTTTATCCTTTATCTGCTGCTATCCCTGGAGTCCCCTTAGCTGTTCTCGTCCTCATATACCTGGAAATCCTTTCCTTAAACCAGACCTCCAGTCTTTTACTGTCTTCCCTGGCTCACTTTCCATCCATCCAACTGGACTTCTGCCTGTGGCCTGGAGTTAGGTCCATCCGTTCCCACCACCGAGGCTGCCTCCCAGCCCCCAACCTCGTCACGGCTGGCTACTCCCCTTGGGGAGTCCAAGCCACTCGCATACTCTGTCCTCTCTCTCCCTGGTGTTGTCATTTGTTCCCCATGACACTCTGGGCCTCATAGTTTTATCCCTCCCTCCACTCATTCCAACACCTCAAAATCCTTTCTGGAGAACCTTCAAAGGTCTTACCCAGTAATTTCTGGAGCATCTTTACACTATCTCAGGTGAGACCCCGTCCACCTCCATGTCCTCATTTCTAAAACCCCTTCTGGTCACCGCTGGCCCTTTGCTTTCACTGCAGCCCTCCACCCTGTCCCCTTTTAGCCTCCCCACTTGGGATCTCTCATCTTGTATTGCTCTGTGGCCTCCTCCATCCCCACCCTTCCTCTCTGCCTCCCTCCCTGAATTTAGTCACGCATTTCCCTTCTGCTCTGCCTGGCTCCCCCAGAATCTCCCACCCACACATCGTTCCTCTGTCTTCACTGTGGGTCTTGGCCAGGTCAGCCTGAGGCCTCTCACTCCTGAGCTGCGGAGCCCTGCAGAAGGTCACTGGGCCTGTGTCCCAGAAGCCCACAGCACATTCCCGCCACCTGCCACAGGGAGGCCCCCAGCGCTCCAAGAGAGCTCTATCCATGCCTGGCAACTCTTGTGGACTGGGGAGAATTCTAGGGAGACTTTCAGCTCTGAAATGCTGTGATCACGAGGGGCAGGAGCATTCAGATCCCAGACATGTGGGCTCTGCCATCTGCCCCACAGCCCCAGAGTTCCCTAAGCCTGAGCTGAATTTGACACTCGTTTCTCAAGTGCACATGGGAAGCAGGGAGTCCAGGGAGCCACGGAGATCAAACTGGCCACCAAACTTGTGCAGCCACCATCCTATATGGCCCTAAAGACCTCCGGGGGGAGAGTGGCCTCTCCAGGGCCAGGCTCAGTAAGAGATGTGGCTTTTCTTAACCATAATTAGCCAACGCACTGCTTCTGGAGACTTACTAAAGGTCAAGAGAAGTTCCTTGAATGCTTTGAACAACAGCTCACCTATTCGCTGGCACTTCAGAATTTATAAAATGCGTTTACGTATATTCTTTCCTTACGTCACTGTAACCACTCCTGTTTTGTATACCAACAGTAATTCGGCTCATTAAGAACTGAGCCACAAGTTAAACTCCTGTGTGATTTTCGTGCCTTGGTTTCCTAATAGGTGAAATGGGAATGAAAACATAGCACCCACCCAAGGTTTTGGTGAGGATTAAGGGACATACCCATGAAACCACTTAGAATCGCGCTGGGCAGACAGTAAGTGCTCAATAAATGTTACCTATTAGACTCCCCACTGAGAACCTCCTAAGAGGGAACCTTTCAGCTTCTTCGCACAGGCTTGGTTCCGAAGCGTGTCCCTGGCCTTCTTCCACCCATTGCGCACTCTCTCCTGCTCACAATCTTGTGCCTCTCCTCGTCTCGCCTGTCACACCGGACACTCGGCAACACTTTTCCTGGCCTGGCCTTTGGCTGCCCTGAGTCACACACACACCTGGCTTCCCCCTCCAGTTGGTCTGCCTGGGCTGCCTCAGATGGACGCCCTTGCTCTTGGGCTTCCGGTGCCACCAGAACTTTCTAAACTGGACCACGTCCTTATGGGGTAGTTGAAGTATTAGCCCCATTTTACAGATGAAGAAACTGAGGTTTGCAGAAATTAAGGGGCTTGCTCCATGTCACGCAGACACGGGGACAGGGCCAGAACTCAACCTGGATCCTTTGACTTCAAGTCTAGTAGCCTTTCCATTCTGCCACACAGTTTGATCTTTCTGCCAAGTAGATGATTCTTAGATGGCCTAGGAAATCTTAGCAGATGTCAAACATAAGGGCAGTCTCCAATTTTTAAAAAATCAGCAAATATTTTCTGTGGTCCCACTCTTCGCCAGGCACGACGGTACTTGGTTCTGGGCGTATAAAGAGGACTGACATACCTGTCCTCACTTTCTTTTTTTTTTTTTTTTTTTTTTTTGAGATGGAGTCTCGCTCTGTCCCCCAGGCTGGAGTGCAGTGGTGTGATCTCAGCTTACTGCAACCTCTGCCTCCCGGATTCAAGCGATTCTCCGACCTCAGCCTCCTGTGTATCAGGGATTACAGGCGTCTACCACACCCTTGCTTCACTTTCTAGCACGGCCCAGCACAGTGACCAGGTCAGAACTGAGCTGTAGGCTCAGTTTCCAGCCACTCCATCAGGGTCTGCTTTCCTGAGCCCCTACACTCCTGCCGGGGCTAGAAACCCTGCCCACAGAGTAGCGATCACCCCACTGCTTGGGTGCTATGTCCTAGGTGCTTTATTTACGTCACCTCATCTGAATCTCACACTAGTATTGAGATACAGAGTATCATCCCATTTTACAGATGAAACGGAAACAAAGCAAAGTGCAGATTTTCCCTTCTGAAAAGTGGTTGTCACCGGGTCTCATTACAGATTTGATACTCTTCCCAGCATACTGCAGTGCTGCTCCCTGGGCCCTGGCATCCAGCCTGCTGCTGGCCAGGCCCTCCCGTCTCAGAGTCTCCTGCCAGGAGCTGGGGCTCTGCTCTGAAGGCACAAGTCAACTAGCGGCTGCATGCTGTGCTGTGGTCTCACTTGTGGCCTTGCCCACCGGGCCCAGGTGACTGTGAATTGGATGTGCCAGTACCAGCCCTAGCCTGGGCTGCCTCTGGGCCGGCTGTGCCCATGCAGTGCTGTTCCCCAGATGACTTCCTGCTGCACCCAGGCCAGCCTCCGCAAAGCCAGCATCCCCAGTGCTCCTGTCTCGTTTCCTCCCCTGCCTCCCAAAGGCAGCATTCTCAGGCAGCCTCTCCCCATGTGGTGGCAAAATGGGCCCAGCAGCCTCAGCCTGATGTTCTTTCTATTTAGCAATCACAGTAGAAAAGAAGAACCCGTGATCCCCAAGAGGGCCAGCCAATGCCCCTGGGTTACTGGTCTCTGCCTCTGATTGGCCCAACTTGAGTAACAAGCCCATTTCCCAACGAATCCCTATGTTCTGATTGGTCACATGGGAGTCATATGTCCACCCCCAGAAAAGAGGACAGATCAGCATCATTTTAGCTAGTGAACATGGGGCAGGCAGCTCCACCGAGGAAGATGGGGGCCCTGTACGTGAAGCGGAGGGAGTTGACGCTGGACAGGCACAAACTGCCACTGCACATGTAAAAAGCAGCATGCCTGGTCATAGACAGTTTTCAATTTGCATTACCATTCATTTAAGGTAAACTACACACTACAGAAATGCAGAGAGGCCGGGCGCGGTGGCTCATGCCTGTCATCCCAGCACTTTGGGAGGCCGAGGCGGACGGATTACTTGAGGTCAGGAGTTTGAGACCAGCCTGGCCAACATGGTGAAAACCCGTCTCTACTAAAAATACAAAAATTAGCCTGGCATGGTGGTACACACCTGTAGTCCCAGCTACTCAGGAGGCTGAGGCAGGAAAATCACTTGAATCTGGGAGGTAGAGGTTGCAGTGAGTTGAGATCGTGTCACTGCACTCCAGCCTGGGTGACAGAGTGACACTCTGTCTCAAAAAAACAAAAAAAAGAGAAAGAAAAGAAATGCAAAGAGAGTTTAGACACAGACCTTTTCAAAGCAGAATAAAAACAAAGCGGGAGGAGAGGGAAGCTAGCGTACTGTGGTTGTACATTGAAAGGGGCGAGTCACTGTTAGTGAGGGTTGTGGTTTTGATGGTCTTCATGGAGGAGGTGACATTTGAATTAGGCCTTGAAAGATAGTTGATGCTCTTTCAAAGCATGAAGTCTTGAAAGTGGAGGACATGCGTGTGAACACAGTGTGATGAGACAGCAGAGGTGCTGGTGGGATTTACCAGAGCTGATAGGTCCACACAGCCATCTCAGCCCTACACAGATGAGCAGGAGAGCACCCTGTACCTGAGAAGGCTGAATGCATTGGAGGCAGTGAGGAGTGGCCTCAACAGCTCATTACTCCACCAGGCAAAGAATTTTGTTCAGCTTCAAGGAGATGCTCTTGAGTAGGAATAGACAATGTCCCCCATCCTGTCCTCCCTCCCTCCCTTTGAAAGCAAGACTTACCTCAGATTGCCCTTGCTCACGCTTTCTAATCTTTATTCTGTTTCTAAATGGGGGAGTCTACCGGGAGCCCCAGGCCCTTGCCAAGTGCTCCATCTGTATTTAATCAATCCCTCCTCTGAAATCCAATCCGTCATAAATTCCAGCCGTACAATAAATGTGCAGAGAGGTCTGCAGGCATGGGCTTTTATAGTCAAGGAGAAGCAGCACTGGTGCCCAAACGATTGAATCAAGAACAATGGGACTCCGAGAGAGGTGCGTGCAGGAGGGGCAAATACCGGAGGGCGAGCGGCTGTGCCCGAGAGCCTGCTGTTCTTGGCCTGAGTGTGTGCCCTCCCAGCAAGCCGGGCACGTCCTCTGCCCGCCTCCCCACCTTTCTTAGCTCTTGGTAATGGATTTTATATCTGCTCAGTGTGATGAAGGCGGCTTGGCAGTTCTCAAAGACCTACAGAAATCTCCTCCCGACCCTCCAATGAGAAGCCGGCAGCCTTCGTCACCCTTGTGGGTGGCTCTCTGGCCAACATTTACTTTAATGTCAAAAAGAAATCCCAGGCATGGGATTTGAAACAGATGCGGGGCTGACTGGGCAGCTGGGTCTTTGTGAGGACAATCCGGGCAGGGCCTGGGGGCCTGGGCTCTTTCTGTCCATGTTGATCGTGGTCTAACCTCTGGAGGAGCAAGTAGTGGACTCCCCATTCCGGGCTGGGGCCTCGGGCTGGCATGCATCACTTGTGACCTGCAGCGTGTGTGACAGAGGCCACCTGGGCATGAGTGGGGGGAGCTGCTGGCTTGGCTGCCAAAGCTTTTAATTAACTCAGATAATTGTTCACAGCTTTAGGCATGAACAAGCCCCAGGCTCCTCACACTGACTTAGGGGGCCTGTTTCCCATCCGAACAAAGGAATTGACTAAAACTGGAGTTCTTGCTATTTTGAAGGGTCAGGACCCCTTTAAAAACCTGGACAATGCTGTGGACCCTTTCCTCAATAAAGACACACACAGGGGCCGGGCGCGGTGGCTCACGCCTGTAATCCCAGCACTTCGGGGGCCCGAGGCGGGTGGATCACCTGAGGTCGGGAGCTCGAGACCAGCCTGACCAACATGGTGAAACCTCGTCTCTGCTGAAAATACAAAAATTAGCCTGGCGTGGTGGCAAAAGCCTGTAGTCCCAGCTACTCAGGAGGCTGAGGTAGGAGAATGACTTGAACCCGGGAGGCGGAGGTTGCAGTGAGCCGAGATCACACCATTGTACTCCAGCCGGGGCAACAGAGCGAGACTCCATCTCAAAAACAAAAAACAAAAAACAAAAACAACTATCTGAAACAGTTCACGTAGATAGCAGTGTCCTCGCCACAATGCACTTTCCAATCTCGGAGGCAGGCAGAGAAGGATTTACTACCCCTTTTTCTGTGAATGAGAGCAAAAACCCAAAGTGGAAACAGGTCTCACAGGAAATCAGGAGCAAAACTGGGATTAGACCTAAGGTCCTCTGATTCCCAGTCTGGTGCTCATTCGGCTGCATCACTGTTTCCTCTTGCTTTTTTAGCCTGTGTTCCCTTTTGATGCATGAAAAAAACCCCAAACGAACCAAAACAGAAAACGTCATCCCCCCACCCCAGGAATGTCCAATAACTCTTCCCCAGTATGTGTGGAGGGGAGCAGGAATCCACTTCCCCAAGTGGAGCCTCACTGCATCTTAGGCTCAGAAGGCTTTTGTTAAGTATTACTTTCTATGGCTTGAAATAGAATGTCAAGAAATAGAACTCTGAAAATCATGGCTGTTCTTACTTCCTGAGTATGAAATACTGCAATGTCGAAACATTGAAAAGCACACAGCCTGCGGCAGCCCCAACAAAAAAGCACTACGGGAGGACCAGCAGCCTCTTCCTCCCCGGGAGGCGGGGGAGGGATCGATATGGGAGACCCCCCCAACCCCTTCTGTGCAGTTTCCTGCAGAGGATGTTCTCACATCCTCATGCCGGGAGGAGTGCTCATCACAGCTGGCCAAAAAGTCCCTCACTCACACACCCCTACATAAAGGCAGCTGCACCCTTCTGGAAGTTTCTGGAACCCTTAACTTTGGCCGGGGTCTCGGGGTGAGTTCTGGGGGAATTCCTGGGTAGGCGTGATGACACAGCCCCTACTGTTGAAGTCATTTGGAATTTGCAATCCCTCACGAGAATTGTCCAACCCTCAGAAGTCTATTGCACTCTCCATGCCCTTGGAATATGGTTATGTGGATACAGAGCCCTGCCTCCCAAGACAGGACCCTCCAATCCTTGTCTCCCACACCTGGAAGCTGGGGCATGCATGTCCCAGGTTTGCCTAATCATGCTTGGTTGGAATGAATGATTCAAAACTGATGTTTCTTTAGAACCCATTCATTCAGGGGCTGGTGTCTACAGTGAAGAGAATGGCCATCAGACTAAAGTCCTTCTGCTAAAAGGTGACTGCTGTGCTTTCTAGAAAATTCTTGGCCTTCTCCAGCAGCCTCAGTTCCCATCTGCTTTTCTTTTTTGTTGTTGTTGTTTTTGAGACAGAGTCTTGCTCTGTTGTCCAGGCTGGAGTGCAGTGGCGTGATCTCTGCCCACTGCAACCTCTGCCGCCCACGTTCAAGCGATTCTCTGGCCTCAGCCTCCCGGGTAGCTGGGGCTATAGGCATGCACCACCACACCCAGCTAATCTTTGGTTTTTTTGTTTTGTAAAGATGGGGTTTCACCATGTTGGCCAGGCTGGTCTCGAACTCCTGACCTTAAGTGATCCGCTCACCTCGGGCTCACAAAGTTCTGGGATTATAGGCCTGAGCCACCGCACCCGGCCCCACCTGCTTTTCTAGCCTATCCCTGCAGGCTCCTCTGATTCTCTGAGACCCTGATAGCCTGCCAATAAACTCCCTTTCTGTTTCGGAGAGACTGAGTCTGTGTCTGTTACTTACAAAGGGAAGCAACCGGTGTTGTATACACATTGCCCGGACCTTCTATGACATCTGCAAGCAACTGCGGTCTGTGTACCCGCTACATGCTGTTCCTTCTCTTGACAGTGATGGCTTTAAGGAAGGGAATGATTCTCAGGGGGACAGAGAGAGAGAGAAAAGACTTACCGACACAAGCCAGGGACAGCTGCCTACCTCTCCATGGGAGGGTGGGAGGAGGGAGCCTTGCGTTAAGAGCTTGAACCCTCTTTCAGTCCCAGTTGTACCACCAAATGCCCGGTTTTTGACCTCCCCACCCCCATTACCCAGCACTGAGCTTCCCCGTCAGTACAGTGAGGTGCTGGGGTTGGATCCCGTGAGCAGGTTCGGGAGGGCCTTCCTCCGTGCCAGGTTCCAAGTCCAGGAAATCCTTCCAGCTATTCTGCTTCCTCGTCTGCGCAAAGGAAGCCCCCACCCATTTGAGACTCCCTCCCCAGGTGCTCTAAACCTGAAAACAGAGAGCAGTTGTGTGTCCCTCCCGGTCCATCACTGTCTCTACCCCTCACACCTCTCTCCCTCTCTTGCATGACTGAAGGTCAGGGCTTCCCAGGAATACTTTCCTTTCCGCCTTTGCCTTCCTGCCTTTAGAAATCGATTTACATAAAACAACCGGAGTGGATTTCTGGAACTGCCTCTTCATTCACCAGCGGCCCTTCTGGGCCAAGACGTTTCCTTGATGGACTGTGTCCTTCAGCCGGTAATTTAATCGGCACCTGCTTGGTGCAACGTCTCCCACTGTGGTTTACCAGGAGCAGCCCAGAAAGGGAGGTTTCCATCTTCATGAAAGGCTGCGATGCCTGGAGTCCCCAGAGTGTCCTTTCACTCAGCGTGTAATCTAGTATATCTTTAATAAGTGGAGTCAATTCAGTTTCAAAACCCTTGTAAAATTCAGCCTTTTAGTCATTCTGACCAGAAGCATTCAAATTGCAATATGAATAGATAGCCCCCGCAGCCCTGAGAGATCTGCCCGGGATACTAAGTTGGCAGCCACAGAGGAGGGAAGCATTGATAGCCTCAGGAGGCCCTGCCCAGGCCAAGGCAGCTGCCTCTGGGCCCTGGAGAATCCTGCCAACTCAGCTCCTCCCTTGCCTCCTCTACTTGCCAGGGCACCTCGTACAGGGAGTAGGAAAACCATAGGATCGTAGCCAAGCCGCAAAGGCTCTGGGAGACCGGTGAGTCTAGCAGGTTCGCCGTATAGACAAGGAGGGGCTTGCTTTGGTGAATTGCCTGAGGTTGCACCAGCTCTTAGTGGCAGAGCCTCAGCCTCTTGGTTTTCTGTGTCTGGTTTTTGTCTTATTTTTTCCTGTTGTCTTCTTCTCTCGTGGCTAAGGCAGGAGTGTGGACATTAGAGGGACTGGGTTTGAATACCTGCTGTACCATTTATTAGCTGTGTGACCTAAATACTTGCTCTTCCACTTATTAGCTGTGAGGCCTCCCTAAGCCTGTTTCCTTATCTGTAAAATGGGAATGGTTCTAAGAATCCCCCGCTCCTAATGTTGCTATAAGGATTCAAAAAGGAAACACATGAAAAGCACTTAAAACACTTCCAGGCACATAATAGTCACTCAGCGAATAGATATTCCTGTTATTCTTCTGGTTGGCATTTTTCTTAGCATGCTGTTATACAGCAGGAGAGAAATAGAGCCAGCAGGAAGAGCTTCCCAGCTGGTAGAGTTAAAGAACTGGAATGGCCTAATAAGTGAAGGGGTTTCTCCCCTACAAGCTTTAAGCCAGCAGAGGTCTGAAGGTTTTCACAAAGTCCGGAATCGGGGAGAAGGAGGGAAGGACAGAAGGACCCTTTTTTGTTGTTGTTTTGTTTTTGTTTTTTGAGACAGAGTCTTGCTCTGTCACCCAGGCTGGAGTGCAGTACTGTGATCTCGGCTCACTGCAACCTCCGCCTCCCAGGTTCAAGCGATTCTCCTGCCTCAGCCTCCCAAGTAGCTGGGATTACAGGTGTCCGCCACCATGCCCAGATAATTTTTGTATTTTTAGTAGAGATGGGGTTTCACCATATTGGCCAGGCTGGTCTCAAACTCCTGACCTCGTGATCCACCCGCCTCCACCTCCCAAAGTTCTGGGATTATGGGCGTGAGCCACAGTGCCCAGCCACCATCTATTATATCATTGTTTTACATGATCCGATTGTGATTTTCTGCCCTTGTCCAACACTGTTGTGTTAGTAATCGGGCAGCTTTCCCCCCTTGATCTGTCTGCCTTATCATCTACCACTGTATTTGATTTTCTGAGTTTTGGAATCTGTCAGAAACAAACAATATTGTGTGTGAGGCTGGGGCAGGGGAGGGGCACGGCTGAGGTCAGCGCCTCTGGATTTGCTTGTTCCTGGGCCCCTGGCGCTGATGGGAATTTGCAGGAATGCAGACGCAAAGAGCCCATCCTGCAGAGAGGTTTAGATTTTCACCCAGTTTCTAATTTTAATTTGGTCTAAGTGTAACTTGAAGACAACTGGGCTTGCTTGGGGCCAATCTCAAGTCTTGACAGCAAACAAGCGCAAAACGCAGATCCAACTGCAAAAGCTTCATGAGCGAGATAAATGGTTGCTGACATTTTTGGAGGCAGATAGGAGGGTCCACAGCAGAACCTATTGGGCAGCCTGGTTAAGCTCTTTCTCCATAATTCCTCTCCTTACAGCAGCTGGTAGATCTCTCCCTGCCTCTACCCTACCACCCCTCAGCCTCTCTAGATCCCTCTCCAGAATCCCATCCACCAGCCCACCCCATTCAATAAGGCAGAAGAAAGCTACACAGCAACTGAGAAAACGAAATCTAGGCTTGGGCCTCAACTTGTTTCAGCATCTCATATAAAAATCTGGGCCGGACGCGGTGGCTCACGCCTGCAATCCCAGCACTTTGGGAGGCCGAGGCGGGCGGGTCACCTGAGGTCAGGAGTTCGAGACCAGCCTGGACAACACGGTGAAACCCCATCTCTACTAAAAATACAAAAATTAGCTGGGTGTGGTGGCGGGCGCCTGTAATCTCAGCTATTTGGGAGGCTGAGGCAGGAGAATTGCTTGAACCTGAGAGACGGAGGTTGCAGTGAGCTGAGATAGGGCCATTGTACTCCAGCCTGGGTGACAGTGCAAGACTCCATCTCAAAAAAAAAAGATGGTGACTTTCTCTGGGTGACAGAGCAAGACTCTGTCTCAAATTAAAAATTAAATAAATAAATAAATAAATAATCTGATGAAGTCCAATTCAACAGGTTCTGCGGATGTCTCCAGACATGTTTTGAAAACACAGCAGACACATACATGCCAAGGGCAGCTCGGTTGGGGAGACCCTAACCCAGCAGTGCTAGAGGAATTAAAGGCACATACACAGAAATATAGAGTGTGGAGTGGGAAATCAGGGGTCTCACAGCCTTCAGAGCTGAGAGCCTCAAACAGAGATTTACCCACTTATTTACTGACAGCAAGCCAGAGATAAGCATTGTTTCTATAGATTATAGATTATAGATTACCTAGAGGTATTCCTTACAGGAAACAAAGGGATGGGCCAAAATAAAGGGATGGGTTGGGCTAGTTATCTGCAGCAGCAGCATGTCCTTAAGGTACAGATTGCTCATGCTGTTGTTTGTGGCTTAAGAATGCCTTTAAGCGGTTTTCCGCCCTGGGCCAGGTGTTCCTTGAGGTGGGCAGATCACTTGAGGTCAGGAGTTCAAGACCAACCTGCCTCAACATGGTGAAACCCTGTCTCTACTAAAAATACAAATATTAGCTGGGCATGTATTCCCAGCCACCCGAGAGGCTGGGGCAGGAGAATCGCTTGAACCCCAGAGGCGGAGGTTGTAGTGAGCCACCACTGTGCCCCTGCACTTCAGCCTGGGTGACAGAGTGGGACTCCATCTCAAAGAAAAGTAAAAAAAAAAAAAAAAAAAAAAAAGAAGCACACACTAGATAAGCCACAGCCACCATCAGGGAGAAGGAAAAGGAGGAGGAGGAAGAGGAACAGGAGGGGAGGAGGTGGAAGAGGAGGGGAGGAGGAGGAGGGGGAGAAAGAGGAGGAGGAAGAGGAGAGGAGGAAGAGGAAGAGGAGGGGCAAGGAGGAGTACGAAGAGGAAGAGGAGGGGAGGAGGAGGAAGAGGAAGGGGGGAGGAGGAGGAAGAGGAAGGGGGGAGGAGGAGGAAGAGGAAGGGGGGAGGAGGAGGAAGGGAGGGGGGAGGGGAAGAGGAAGAGGAGGAAGAGGGGAGGAGGAGGAGGAGAAGGAGGAAGAGGAGGGGAGGAGGTAGAGCAAAGAGGAGAAGGAAGAGGAGGGGATGAGGAGGAGGAGGAGAAGGAAGAGGAGAGGAAAAGGAGGGGAGGAGGAAGAGGGGAGGAGGAGGAGGAAAAGGAGGAGGGGAGGCGGAAGAAGAGGATGAGGGGGAGGAAGAGGACGAGGAGGAAGAAGAGGAGGAGAAGGAGGAGAATGAGAAGGAGAAGAAAGAGGAAGAGGAGGAGGAGGAAGAGGAGGAAGAGGAGGAGGAAGAGGAAGAGGAGGAGGAGAGGGGGAGGATGAGAAGGAGGAGAAGAGTAGTAGTTCTGGATGGAAGGGCATGTTCCACTCAGTGTTCTGGGTGCTGGGTGGAACTGGGGGCATCCTGGGGCAAGAAAGAGTTGGTGAGAAGAAACCAGCTACTCTCAGAGCGATTCTGGAAGGCTCCAAGGAAGAGCAACTGTGTCTGGGACTACTTTTGTGATTAGAGGTGGTTCCTGTGGCAGCGGACAGCAACCATGAGACTTTACAAAGCATAGGAACCAGAAAGGAGGGGGTGAAGAAGGGTGCAGAGTCAGGCTGGGAGCACCTCAGGAAGAGGTGCTTCCAGTGGTCCAGGTGAGACATAGTGATGTGATATTGACCGGGGAGTGGGACTCAAGGATAGAAGGGGCTGTGGAAATTCTGAAGTGGGAGTGAACACTCCTAGCTGGGTGCTTGTGTTTGGCCTGGGAGGATGGCCTCTCTTACTTGTCCATGTTTATCTCATCCTCTTGGCTTTGGCCCGTGGTCCCAGCTCGTCAAGGCCATGGTGAATGGCCGTGCTTCTGTCCAGTCTACATGAGCAGCATCCTTCTTATGCAGCTTATTCTCTGTTGTGAGCACTTTTGCTGAGATGCTGGACATAGCTCAAGTCCTGGAGGGAGGTGGAGGCCCCGTCCACTGGGGTCCATCAGGGAGTGGACCGGGGTAAGCCGCTGGACCAGGCTATCATCTTGCTCCTGACTCCCTTTGTTGTTTACAAAGTTACCATCAGAGAGCTGGGCAGCAGCTGTGCCCCAACCCAGACCCAGAAGGCACGGCAATGCCCAACTCCACTAGTCATTATAACTGTTGTCCAAATAGGAAACGAGCTTTGCCTGGCATGACTAGCTTTCGGGGGGCCACGCTGACTCCCAAGAACTGTCACTTAGCTTTCCAAGTGCTGACACCAGCTGTCCAGGCTGGATAGCCAGGCCTGGGGTCTGTCATGTCGAGGAGTTGTCTTGCAGCCAGCTCCCACTTCCTACCTGCCTGGAGCTTTCCAACCTGTCACATCTCTGCACATGTCCTCCACGGCCATTGACAGGATGGGCCCCCGCTCACTTTTACCGGTTCTCTGGGTTAGAATGCTTGCCTGGGCCCGGGAGCAGCTGGCCACTGTGAAGGCAGGAGCAGAACAAGCTGTGGTCAGAGGAAAGGGCCTGGGTGCCAGGTCTCAGAGAAGGGATTCCGTCTGAACTCCTGGCACAGTAACTGGTCACTGGGAGCTGGGAGGCCCTGGAGGCCCTGGCTGGCTCCTGCCTCTTTCTTCCGGGCTGCAGAGGTCAGCGTGGCTAAATTGCTAGTTATCCCTTTCTTCAATTAAGGACAATTCTTCTGACGCAGGAAGTTAACTCCCACCAGTTAATCTAATGGCCTCATTGAGTCCTGATGTGTTTGCTCTGTCAGAAGGCTGGGCTGGAACTTCCTTGGCAGCTGGTAACAGTCAGTGCCTTCAGGAGCTGCCTTGGGGGCAGACAGAGGCTGGGGTGAAGGTTTAAAGAGGGGAACCATGGATCTGGGCCTCTGAGTCGTGGTTTTCGGGGCACAGATCTGGCTCACTGTCTTCCCATCTGAGAAGTGGGGTGTGGAGTGGTCTGGAGAGATGATTTCTGAAACTCCCATCAACTTGGCACCTCCCCTTAACCGCTCCACCCAGGCCCTCCTGGGTGACTAGTTTAGGGTTTGTGAGGACTAAGTGGTGGGAGGGGAAGGGGTCTGGGTGCCCACCCAGGAAGCATCTGTCAGCAGGTGTTTGCCCATGTCTGTGTGTACGAGTGTGCCTACACACACCCATGCATGCTTCCCTGAGCACACACAAGCACACACGCATACATCCCATGCACACATACCCAGGCACACACACAAACACGACGTGAAGCTGTGCGCAGAAGCAGGAGGGCCCCTGATGCCCTCTGGTCACTGCTGCTGCTGTGAGCCAGGGCTAGGGAGGAGCCCAGGCCCGGGCGTGTCCCCTCTGTGGCAGGCACATTGCTTCTTCTGCAGCCAGTGTTCTGTCTCCTGCGTGACCACTCACGCCTCCAGACCAGGTGGCCAAGCCTGGACATTGTCCAGGCCATCAGGCCTCTGAAGTGCCTCCTGCTTCAGGGAAGGGCGAGGCTAGTGAGGCCCATCAGACAAAGCACAGGGGCCTGAAATTGAATCCCCCATGACCGCAAGCACTGAACTTTCTCAGCCCCCACCTCCTTATGTGTACACTGAGCATAATGCAGTGTAGCTGAGAGAGTACATGAGGGTAAATACCACCTGTCCAATCAATAGTCCTTGCTATTCTCATCCCCACTCCCATCCCCGTAGTGGGGAAAGGCTGCAGAGTCCATTCCTGCTCTCCCAGCTGGTGACCAATGGCAGGTGCCGGTGAACAGCGTTGGATCCAGGAGCCCAGAGCTTCGGAAATTCCACATCTATTGGAGTTGGTGCTGTCATCTGGCTCTAGGATCCAGAGCTCTTGGAACTCCTGGGTTTCCTGGGAGATGAACCCTGGCAAACCTGGATGGTGGTTCTCCCTGGGTGAAGCCGTACTAGGGAGTTTGGGTAGAGGGCCCTGGGAAGCCCTGGTTTTGCCGGGTGAGGTGTCAGAAGGCAGAGCAGAACTCATGGATGGGACATGTGGGATACAGATTTCAGCTCAAGCGAGTAAGAACATTCTCAATGCCAGCACTGGCCCAAAAAAAAAAAAAATTAAAAATTAAAAAAGGAAGAACTCTCACTTAAGATACTGAGCTTCCTGTCCTTGGAGGTAACAAACCAGGAGCTGAAGGACTGCTTAGCAGGAATCCTGTGAATGGAGTCAAAACCCCAGAGGAGGAGAGGAGGCTCTGGACTGAGAGCCCCCATCTAACCCCATGTGTGCCCTGTTTCCATAGAGGAGTTTGCGCGACCCTGGAGCCTGGACCATGGATGAAATTCTCCAGTTGACCTTTTCCCTGTTAAGTGGAGTGGGACAGGGTGGGTTGGGTGCCTGGCTATATAGACGGTAACTGGGCTTCAGCCTTACCAGTTTCCGGGGGGAGGCAGGGCACCGTCTCAGTGGAAGGTTGCTACCTCTCAGGCACCGCCAAATACGATTGGCCATCTCCTGCCCTCTGTTGGGGCTGGACTGTGGATCCCTGCTGCCCCTAAGCAGAGCTCATAACCCAAATCTTCGTGGCCCACGAGGCCTGTCCACTAGCATCCCTGCATCCCGGTTTGGGAAGTGGAAGGCGGGTACTGCTCACCACCAGGCCACTGGGGTCCACAAAGCCTGCCCCAGCCTGGAACCCAGGTGGATGTGCAAGTGTTTTACTTACCCCTTGAGGGTTAAAATCACGGGAATCCCTTCTCTTTTGAGGTTAGGTCAGACGCTATAAATGATTCAGAGCCCCTGGAGTGGGGGCTGATGGAGGGGGTCCCTCTCTTGTCTCTGATCCCACAGCGACTTTCCTCTTGGCTTCGTGGGAGCCTCCCTGGGTCCCTGTCCTCCTTCCTCTCCCCGTTCCCTCTGTCCCTCTCTCCCGGAGCCGGGCTCTGGGTCTCTGGTCTCCTCTGAATTTCTCTCTCTCTCCCTCTCCCTCGGCGTTCCGGCCCTAGGAGCGTCTCTCTCCAGCGCTGTCTCACAGTCTCTGCGCCCCTCTCCCAGTCCAGGGCCCCGTCTCTGTCCGGCCCGCAGTGTCTCGGGCTGTCTCCGCGTCTCTGCGCCCCTGGGCTGCCGCCCCTCGCGCGCTGCGGTTGCCTCGCGGGCCGGAGCGGAGCGGGCTGGAGCGCGGCGGCCGCGGCCCGGGGCGGGGGTGCGGGCCCGCGGGGGCGGCGTTGGGCGCCTTCCTTCGTCAGTCCCTCCCCGGCGGCGCGGGGGGTTGGGGGGGCGCGGCCGCCGCTCGGCGCCTTTAAGGGAGCGGGAGGGAGCGGCGAGGCGGCGGCGGCTGCGGTGGCGGCAGCCGAGGCGAGCGGGGCGGGGGCGCGGGCGCGGCGCTCGGAGTCCGTTCGGGGCCGGAGGCGGCCGGGGCCGGGCCCGGGAGGCGCGAGGAGCGCGGGTAGCGCCGCCGGAGCCCGCCGCCCGGGACATGGCTAAGGCGGGCCGTGCAGGTGAGGGCGGGCGCGGGGAGGGCAGGGCCGGGGCCCGGGGGAGGGACTCGCGCGTCTCGAGGAGGGGCCGCCGGCCCAGGTGAGCCCCTCACGCAGGTGGGCGGAGGTCCTGGGAGGGCGGAGGGGGCGGTGGCGGGGCTGGACCTCCTGCGCGTGGAGAGGGGGCTGTGCGCGCCCCCAGTCCTTCCTGCGCCCCCGGTCACCTCGCGGGACACTGCGTCCCCCTCTCCAGGGCCCCGCCGGAAAGGGCCAGGTCTGCGGCGCCCCGGGCCAGTCCCGCCGTTGGGAGCCCTCTGCACCCTCCGGAGGCCCCGGGCAGACCCGGGCTCCCCCACCGAAGGGGATGTCCCGTGGCCGCCGCTTCGTCCCACACCCCCAACGCAAACCGGGACGCGCCCCCTGGTCCTGCAGCTCTCTCCATCCAGGACGCCACAACCCCCCGCCCCAGCCCCCGTCACCAGCTCAGTCCAGAGACCCAGATTCCTTCTCGGGAAGAAGGGGAGCCCCGCGCCGCCCCGGCAGCTGGCCGCCCCGCCCCCTCCCCCATCGACCCTGGGACCCAAAGCCTCGGCTGTGGAGGCCTCTTCTGGGGTCCCGTGGGCTCTGCCCTCCCCCAGGCTCAGAAGGTGTAGCCCGTGGTTTGAGGGAGCTGGCATTAGTCATTCGTTCATTCATCCAGCCCGACGTTCATTCACTAGCATCTGCTCTGTGCCAGACCCTGAACTGGGCACCGGGGCTCAGGCGGACTCAGCCCCCCTGCTGCGCCCATGCTGGGGAGACCCAGGCCCGTGACTCATCGGGCACACTCTGGGCCCGATGGTGCCTTGGGAGGCGGGTGGAGGATAGCTGTGCCCACAGGGCCGGCCATACAGTAGGCGGCAGCCTGCCTGGTCTCGGCAGTGCCTCTTGTGAGGCTGGTGTGTGAGAATCTACCGTGAACTCACAACCAACCCGTGACGTTGGCAGGTGCCATGCTGCCCCCCAGGACCGGGTTCGACGGTGAAGGAATGGGTGTGAATTCACCCGTATGCACACTGGGTGTGAATACCACCAGGCTGTGTGTCAATCCACCCCCACGCACGAAAGCTGCCTGGGACCCTGGGCTGGGGACCCGTCTCTCTGTGCAGGCACTGAGTCTGTAAGATTTAGGTGCCTGAGAATGCACTCCCATTCTGTCCCCAGGGAGTCACCCCTGTCGGGGTGGGGCCGGTTGTGTGAGACACAGCCAGTATGGAACACAGCTAAACAGCCTTCTCACTCCCCTCCCTTTTCCCCTCCTGAGGGAGGCACTGTGAGATGACGCCAGGGAGGCTGAAAAAGGCTTCTTGCCTCCCTCTTCCCTCCACCATGCCTGGGTCCTCACCCACCCCGACTCCTTAAAATGGCCCGTAGCAGGGCGTGTGTTCCGTCCGCTGCCCTACTCTGCGTGTGCGTGTGTGTGTGTGTGTGTGCGTGCATGCATGCACCTGGACGCCGTGAGCACAGGTCACCTGCCAGGACACTGTCTTCACAACAGCAGTGAACAGTTCTATGTACTGCTTGTTCTATGTACTAGGCAGGATGCTAAGCTCGTCACTGCACTGTGATCCTGGGAGCAAGGAATTGCGACTCTCCCCCTTTTAAAACATCTAGAAACAGATACTCAGAGAAATAGCAGTCTCAAGGTGGCTCAGAGGGTCTGAGCAGAGCCTGGACTCACAGCCAGGTCTATTGGACTTGAAGGACTCTCTCTGTCACTGCCCTGATAGGTGACCCCCTTACCAAATGGGGGTACGAGTCTCAGTCCCTCTGCCTGAGCCTATGGGTCCTTTGGTCCCTGGGCTGACAGTCTGTGGGAATTTGTTCCAGTGACAGGTGGAAAAACGGCCCTGCTCTGAGCATCGATGCCTCGTGCTGTTCTAACATTTTTTTTTTTGCTGCTGCAATTTCACGCTTGGCCCTTTCCCTCGAGGCAACACAGATTCACCACGTCTGTGGATCCAGTGCCTGGGCTCCTGCCCCCCACACTCAGCAGTCACCCCAAGGAGTCTGGTTACCTCTCCCTTCTCAGCTGTCCCAGGCTCCTCTGCATTTTGTAAATGCCCCTTCTCTTTTTCTTTCTTCTTCTTTTTTTTTTTTTTTTTTTTTTGAGACAGTGTCTCGGTCTGTCTCCCAGGCTGGAGGGCAGTGGCTTGATCTCGGCTCACTGCAACCTCCGCCTCCCAGGCTGAAGCGATTCTCCTGCCTCAGCCTCCCGAGTAACTGGTATTACAGATACCTACCACCACGCCTGGCTAATTTTTGTGTTTTTAGTAGAGATGGGGTTTCACCATGTTGGCCAGGCTGATTTTGATCTCCTGACCTCAAATGATCTGCCCACCTTAGCCTCCCAAAGTGATGGGATTACAAGTGTGAGCCACTGTGCCCGGCCTCCCTTCTCTTCTTGAGGCTCCTAAGCCTATCGAATCGAAAACAACACATAGTAATGTGGGCATGAGAATCACATATTCCCCATTGGCAATTGGCAACATCTGTGAAGAATAGATTGGTGAGCTTCAGAACAGAGGGATCCCTTGGAGGTCAGGAACCCATCTCTTTCTTCACAGCTGGGGAAACTGAGGCCCAAGGAGACCATGTAACAGAGAGAGGGGTGGCTGTTCAGTACCACCTGCCTCGGATGGGCAGACTGATGGGCAGGAATGATCAGGCCTTCACTCTGGGGGATGACATGGGAACAAAGGGCAGCTAAAGGCCAGGAGTGGAGGCTGTGGCACCTGACCTGTGAGTGAGGGGTCTGCACCATGACCTTCGAGGTGTTCCCTCTAGAATCTGGCCAGTAGATCACCCACAGAGAGAAAAGACAGAGCTTTGGGCCCCAGGGCTGCCATGGTACCTGACTTTAGGTCATCACATGTGGTCTAGTGAATAATACCCCTGGAGTTGTGCAGTGCACAGCCTGAGCAGCAGGTCATGGCTGTGCCAGATTTGTGACACGGCTTGTGTCAGACAAGAGCTAAAGGGAGGCAGTGAAAGGACTTTCACACTGCCAGGAAAATCCAGGTACAAGAGAAATTGTTATCAGGGCCCAGAGAGGATGAGATAAATCTTGAGAAGATGAATCCAGATGGGTTCCAGTTCTCAATCTCTAGGGGAGGTTTCAGTTACACAGACAGGTATCATTTATGGTGGCCCCAGTCTAGCCAGCGACAGGGAGGTGGGGGCAGGGGTGGGGAGGATTCAGAAGCTCTGTGTAGGAAGGGATAATTTACAGTACACAGCTCCCCATGGAGCAGAGAGGCCAGTGGGTGGCTTGAGACAATGAAGGCTGGGTTTCTCTGGGAGATGGGCCCTAAAGGCTAGCAGAGTTTGGATAGAAAGGTGGCCAGGGGGCTGGGCGCGGTGGCTCACGCCTGTAATCCCAGAACTTTGGGAGGTCGAGGCGGGGGGATCACGAGGTCAAGAGATTGAGACCATCCTGGCTAACACGGTGAAACCCCGTGTCTACTAAAAACACAAAAACAAAATTAGCCGGGCATGGTGGTGGGCGCCTCTAGTCCCAGCCACTCGAGAGGCTGAGGTGAGAGAATGGTGTGAACCCAGGAGTCAGAGCTTGCAGTGAGCCGAGATTGTGCCACTGCACTCCAGCCTGGGCGACAGAGCGAGACTCCGTCTCAAAAAGAAAAGAAAAGGAAGGTGGCCAGGGGCCAGCGTGCAGGTGGGGGTAATGGCTTGAACAAAGGCTAGGAGGATGGAAGGGAGGAGGCGCATGTGTAAATGTGGAAGGACTGCTATGGGTAGGCGTGGAGGGTGGGCAGGAAGGGCCCAAGAGTAAAGAAATCTGTCTGGCTGGAGTGGAAGAGTGCAGAAGGTCAAAAGGAACTCCAAAAAGCATGAAGACAGGAGTGCCGGGGTATGACTTGGGTGTTTCGACAGATCCCTCCGGCTGGGACGTGAGGGCTCCTGGGAAGCTGGAGAGAGGCCAGCCGGGTGGAGCAGCCTTTGTTGGGAAGGGTTGGTTCTGATGCCTGCCAGCCACGCTGCCCCTCCCTTCCTGTCTACCTCCTTGTGTCCCTCCCTCTGCACCCCAACAGGCTGCCCCTCTCTCCCACTGGGAGAATGCGAGTTTTGGGGTGGGGGCAGGTCCTCAGGCTAGGCAGGAGCAGAGTGAGCAGCCTAGAGGGTCTTGGCACCTCTCAGGCTGGGGCAGGAATGTCTGCAGAGACAAAGCCGAGGCCACGGGGCTGGGCCTCCCGGGCCGGAGGAACCAGTTTATTCTCCTCTCAGGTGTTAGCCTCTGCTCTGAGGGGTATTGCTGGCAGGCTTCCATGTGGCAAACCTAGTAATTTGAGTCAGTAAAGTAATGATCCTATAGTGTTCGGATGGGAGCGAACATTTCCATACTCATGTTCCAAGTCCTCCTTAACAATGGGTCGCTGAGGGCCCGTGAGGGGTAGGTATTTAGCCAACGTCACAGAAGAAGGTGATGGCAGAGCCTGGGTTTCCAGAGTGTGGACTTTGCTCTGCTGAGTCAGCCTCCTTTGGGGTCCTCCTGGAGTGGGGTGTGTGCTGTCACATCCTCCCAAAGCCAGACCGACCTTCTCCTGGGCCCCTTACTCTGTGGCTCCCAGGGGCAGGGACTAGTGGCTGGGAGGAAACATCAGGAAGCTTGGTTTCCACTCAGGGGAGGAAACATCTGGAAGCTTGGAAAAGGGACTAGTGCAGATTTTTTTTTTAAACATTTTTTAATCCTTTTTTTTTTTTCGTAGAAACGGGGGTCTCATCATGTTGCCCAGGCTGGTCTCAAACTCTGGGCCTCAAGTAATCCTTCCTGCTTTGACTTCCCAAAATGCTGGGATTACAGGCATGAGCCATCACAACTGGACAACGCTGGAATTCTTAAATCTTTGGGGAGGTGCCAGGGGATTTGAGGCATGACTGAGAAACTCCCAGGCCTAGGGCACTGATTGCTTTACTGTGTATCTTGGGACGGGCATTGCATTCTGCAAGGAGATGGTAAACTCACTTTCTCTGGTCCCCAGTGGGAAGGCTATGGTCAAACCATACGCCAGTGTCCAGACTCCAGGCTTTTCAAAAGCTTTCTTTTGCAGTCTGGTGTGTACTAGAGCTTCGATGTGCCTCATGTTCCTGAGCAAATATGCCGGCCTCTGTGAAGTCACCTGTCACACCAGCAGACCCGGCAGGTCCTACCCTGAGATGTTTGTTGCCTCTCAGTTCTGGCTGTGGTGTCCTTGTTTGAGCCAAAGATGGTGCAGCTCAAACAGAGAGGTTCCACCTCAAGCCTGTGACCCTGGGCCTGGAACCCCTTATCTCCCATATGAGGCCTCTATGACTTGACCTGTGTTTGGAAGTCCAGTGTGGCAGGACACAGAATACGAGGACATGGCTGGACAGTGTCCCTGCCCCAGCCACTTGCCTGGACCATGTCTGGGTCAGACTGGCCAGAAGCTGTGATGTTTTTCTCACGTACATCTTCATATGAGGCTTCACGGCTGGAGGTGGCCTGGTGATCTCTCAGTTCTACCTGTTAAGCAGGTTGGGAGACAGAGACCAGACCCTTTCGTTCAAGGGTCCTTCTCTGAGGTCTGACATCCTTTCCCCTTCAAGGACAGAGAGAGTGAACTGTCAGAGACCACGGAGGCTTTAGGGATTGGGGACTTCCTGGTAGGACCCAGCTGCCTTCCAGGAATTCTGAGATCCTAGGATCGGGAGTTTGCATGCTGGGACCGATGTGGCTCAGATCTTACAGCAGCTCTCAGCATGCTTTTCTGTCCAATGGCTCAACAGCATCTCTGAGGTAGAGCCAATGTTTTTTTTTTTTTTTTCTTTTGAGACGGAGTCTCGCTGTGTCTCCCAGGCTGGAGTGCAGTGGCGTGATCTCGGCTCACTGCAAGCTTCGCCTCCCAGGTTCACGCCATTCTCCCGCCTCAGCCTCCCAAGTAGCTGAGACTACAGGCGCCCGCCACCATGCCCGGCTAGTTTTTTGTATTTTTAGTAGAGACGGGGTTTCACCATGTTAGCCAGGATAGTCTCGATCTCCTGACCTCGTGATCCACCCGCCTCGGCCTCCCAAAGTGCTGGGATTACAGGCTTGAGCCACCGCGCCCGGCCGGTAGAGCCAATGTTATTCTCATTTTATGAATGAGAAACTGAGGCCCAGAAGGGTTAACTGTCTAGTTCTGGAATCACACATAAAGTTAGAGGCAAAGCTGGAATTAGAGCTTGTGTCTCTTCTACTGCTGGAGTCAGTATTCGTGGGAGCTAACTTGTCTAACAAAGCAGAGCCCTGGCTCTGGCACTGGTTGACCTTGAACTGCCCTCTTTGGGCCTCAGTTTCCTTATCTGTAAAAGTGAAAGGGAAGAGTTTGGGGGTCAGGATGAGCTTCAGGCTCTTTCCAGCTCCATCCCTGCTCTCTCCTTTTTGGTGGCCTCCCTGGCTGTGGGTTTTACTGTGTCCTGAAGAGGCCTTGCCCCTTCTCAACTCTGACCTTGCATTGATCCTCCCAGACTTGAGGGTCAGTGAATCAATGGGGAGCTGAGGACGTGGACGTGGAGAGCACGTGCCTCCTGGCAGGCCATCACCAGGTCTGCAGCCAGGAGCCTGGAAGGGGGTGGCCAGGGTCCCCAGGGGAAGGACTTGGTGTGGGAGGGGGGAGGAGAGAATGCATAACAAATGAGTTTGGAAATCAAATGAGATCTGAGCTCCCCGCCCACTCCCTCAAATCTCTCTCTACTCTCTCTCTTTTAAAATTCCTGTTTTCTAAAGAGAAAGAAAATGCTAAATTGCACCCCCTTTTGCAAACGGAATAGAGGCTTAGTGAGTCACTCCGGAGGTAAATGCCACCTCCAGGGTCCCACGTGTGCCTGTGGAGGCCTGCACAGCTGTGTGGCCACCAGCCCCCACCGGGTACGTGTGTGGCGAGGGTAGACAGGGGCCAGGAGCCTCTTGTGTGTCCACGACTCTGGAGTGGGAGCTGGGTCCCAGCACTGGGGCCCCACCCAGCCAACCTGCTTCCTCCAGGCTCTCCCAGGGCTGGATTTGTGAGGCTCACACATTCATGGGGCCACAGCTCAGACTGGGCCAGGCTGGAAGCCTCTGTGGTCACTGTCAGGGCTCGATTTGAGGCTAGAGATGGGGTGCAGGGTGTGGCATGTTGGGGTTCAGTCTGTGGCTGGAGTTGGCACAGTGTGAGTGAATTTGGGGCTCCATGGGGTGTAGTCTGTGTGGCCAGGGCTGCGGGGGTTTGCATCTGCCTCTGGAAAGCAGGCGTCTCAGGTTTTGTGAAGCTGCTCTCTCTAGGTGTCTTGGTGAAACTCTTCTCCAGGGCTGGTGAGCAAGACAGCTTGGAGTGAACCACCTACCAGGGGAAGGTTCCTGGGGGCGTTGGGAGCCTCGTCTCTCTCTGGGAGGGTCAGCCTGTTTGTTAGAAGACCTGGGACATGGGAGGCGAGCGAGCAGGTGTTCCTCTTCCCAGATGACCCATTCTTCTGGAAGGAGGGGAAGTAGCCGTCTGTTAGCTGGTAGCAGGGATGCCAAACAAGGGTTGAAAGCAAAAATAGAAACGCGCTGGGCTCTGTCTGGGAGGGGCGTTGAGTTCTGGTGGATCCCAGAGGCCTCTTCTGAGCTGTCTGCTGCTGACACCGTGTTTGCTTGGCTCTGGGTGTTTGCAGAGCACGTCACGTCCTGCACTCCTGCCCTCCTCGGGGAGAGACCTAGGTGTGCAGGATGTGGGACTGTGAGCTCTCGGGGCTGGCAACTGGAAGGCTTTTACTTGTTCTAGAGTCTGTGTTTCAGAGATTCTGAGTGTCTGTGGCCGCACCTCACTCATGCACCACTGACCTTTTCTGATTGTTCTGGGTCGGTCCAGATGACCACCCTCCACAGAACTCCTTTTGGCCCCGATGTCACCCCTGTGGGTTCCTTCTCTTCCCCTTGCTCCTACTTCCTGCCCCCCATGAGGCTAGTCCCAGCCGAGCAACTCTGGAATCATCCCTTGTGGTAAAAAGAGCTATTTTCAGCTTTCCCATTACTGCCCAGTTCGAGTGTGTGTGTGTGTGTTTATCCCTCGCAGCCTCTGTGTTTCCTTCTTGCATAGTATAATCTGGAGCAGCGATGAGAGCTCCGCCTCTGGGGCTCTGGCTGGCAATTCCTGGCACTGTGCTTTGGCACCAAATGGAGGGGCCTGGGGGCAGAGGCAACCTTGGGCTCCATCTTTGCTCAGTTGCAGTTCAGGAGTGGCAGGTGGTATGAGTCGAATCACCTGCAGGGGGTCACGTTGGCTCTTGCTGGCATGGGTGGGGAGCTGCTACATTCCTACTGTTTGCTCCAGGCTAATGGCAACCTCTGATGTGCTTCTCAAAAAGCTGGCCGTTTCATTGAGGTGGTGGTCTTTGAAAGAGACCCCAGACGGGCGCGGTGGCTCACGCCTGTAATCCCAGCACTTTGGGAGGCCGAGGCGGGCACATCTCCTGAGGTCGGGAGTTTGAGACCAATCTGACCAACATGGAGAAACCCTGTCTCTACTAAAAATACAAAATTAGCCTAGCGTGGTGGCGGGCACCTGTAATCCCAGCTACTCAGGAGGCTGAGGCAGGAGAATCGCTTGAACCCGGGAGGCGGAGGTTGCGGTGAGCCAAGATCACACCATTGCACTCCTGGGCAACAGGAGTGAAACTCAGTTAAAAAGAAAAAAAAAAAAACAAAGAGACCCCAGCATCCTTTGAGGAGTCTGATTCCAACCTGGCCTCCCGTTGCCTGGGTAGGTGCCTGGACCTTGAGTCCCTGTTCTCAGCTCTCTGCAAGGGGGTCCTGGGTTGAGCAGAAGGAATGCCTCCCGCTGTCCTGTCTTTCGGGCTGCCTTCCTGGGGAGCCTGCAGGTGGCAGAGCCTGTCGTGGCACAGTGGCAGGTGCTATGGGGAACTCGTTTTAGAGGGAGGAGAGAGCCTCTTCCTTATGGAACAAGAGTCTGGCGGGACATAGGGGGGACAGCTGGGCCTTGGGAGAATTGTTCCAAATAATTCAGAACTGTTGGGAGCCTAATTGGCAGAGCAAATGAAAGTACAATAGATAGCCAAAGCTATTAATCACTAATTATCTCCTAAATAAGGTAATTAATGGGTATTTAAGTGGCATATTTATGACATACCAGCAGGTCTTCAAAAAGCACATTTTCCCCAGAGCAACTGGTTTGGCCAACTGTGCCCTGCTTGGAGACCCCCCTTACCCCTAGAAACAGGCGGCGTGACAGGAGGCACATCAGTTTTCTTCTCTGAGCTTCAGTTTTCTCATCTGTCCACAAGAATCCTGAGTCCTTTCTTACTGACCTCCCTGGGCTATCATGATGACAACAGGCAGCGGAGGCTGTGGAAATCCCAGGCAACCGTTTGCAATGCCGTACAGAATTATTCTTTTTTTTTTTTTTTTTTTTTTGAGACGGAGTCTTGCTCTGTCACCCAGGCTGGAGTGCAATGGCGCGATCTCAGCTCACTGCAACCTCCACCTCCCTGGTTCAAGCAATTCTCCCTGACTCAGCCTCCCGAGTAGCTAGGATCACAGGCATGCGCCACCATGCCTGGCTAATTTTGGTATTTTTTAGTAGAGACGGGGTTTCGCCCTGTTGGCCAGGTTGGTCTCCAACTCCTGACTTCAGGTGATCTACCTGCCTCTGCCTCCCAAAGTGCTGGGATTACAGGCGTGAGCCGCCGTGGCCGCCCTGTACGGACTTTAGAGTGAACATATCTTTCACGTTATTTGATACAAGTCCGTGATTGTGCTGGGGGCCGTTCTGTGGCCAGGGTCAGGGCTTGGTCTGTGGCTAGTAGTGTTGTTGGTCTGTGACTGAGTCAAGCTGGGTCTGTGGTCAGGTTCGTGGTGTGGTTTGAGACAGGAGTCGTGGCACGGCCTGTGGCCATGGTCATAACTCAGTCTATGGCCGAACCGAAAGTCGAGGCTGTGGTTGAGGTTGAGGTTTGGGCCACGGCTAGTCTCAGACCTGAGCTGCCCTCAGGACAATTCTACAACCTGAAGTCAGCCTCAGTCTTTAAGCGCGTTCCTGGTGGATGGCTGGACCCGCCAGGTTGCCCTGGAAGCTGGATTTCTTCCTGGCTCCTCCAGGATGTTGGCTCCAGATGCTGCGTACTCGGGCGGATAGGCCCTTCCAGGGCTCCTGGCGTGTCCCCTGAAACAGACGAGCACATGAGCTCATCAGTGGCACATATAGCAGTTTGGGAGATAGTTAGGACATGTTTCTATAGCAACCAACCCCCAACCAGCACTGGTTTCCTTCAATAATGCCTTTTTCTGGAAGCAGCTTCTCCTGGCCTCTCATCTCTCCCTGGACAGCCCTACTTCAAGGCTGAGGATGGGCTGGCTGGCCCTGGACTGGTCTGGTCTCCAAATTCACCCTGATCCAGAGAGGAAGCCTGAGGACATTCCCTCAGGGATGCTCCCCTGAGAGGGGGCCTTGCTAAGATCTCCCCTGTGCCGGGCCACACTGAGCTTGACCAGAGCCTTCCCCGTGCCCAGCCCTGACCTGGCGGAGGATAGGAGCCTAGAGAGGATTCCTACCAGGTGTCTGCCCAGGGGAAACCCACAGCCCAGTGGAGCAGGCAGGCCTGGACCCAGTCTGTAAATAGGGACTCTGAGGGACACAGATGCTGGACATGAAGGACACACAAGGAGACAGGCGCCCGGGCTGGCCTCAGGAGCCAAGAAGGACTTCCAGCTGATGCTTCAAGCATCAATAGGAATTGGGGGTGGGATGGGGAGATAGAAGACATTTCAGGCTTCAGGACCTGCAGGAGGAAAGGCCTGAGGACGAAGAGGAGCATGGCGTGAAGGCCCTCCTGGTGGCAATGTGCTGCTGAAGCCCAGGATGCTGGAAGGAGAGGCTGGGAGGGAGAGCAAGTCCTGGCCAGCAGTAGTTCAAGTTTAGGGGTCAGACAAGGCAAGCCCCAGGGAGCTGCGATGGGAGGGAGGAGAGAGGGACTGGCCCCATGAGTGTGGGCAGTGGCAAGCATTTCCAGCCTTTGGGGAGTGGAGAGGCTCCCATTCCAGGGGCCTGAGAAGAAGGAGAGGGGCCTGTCCTTGAAAGCTACCGCGGATGAAAGAACCAAAGAAAAGCTCTTGGAGAATCACGATTTATTATTTTATTTAACACACCCTTTTCTAGCACTGATGGAGTCTCAGGCACTCTGCTGAACCTTTTAAAGTGTTTGTTCATGTAATCCTCACTGCGACACTATGTAAGCATGATTATCCTCCCCATTTTACAGAGCAGGAGACTGAGGCACAGAAGGTTTCCTGTCATTTAGTAAGATCACTAATCGGTAAGTGGCAGAACTGGGGCGGGAAGCAGTCAGGTGGCAGCGGGACGGTGGTTCCCTCGAGGGAGGAGGAGGTAGACGGGAGGTGGGGCTTGACAGTCACCTGCCTGTCCGAGGGAGCCTCGGCCAGGCTGTAGGAAGCACTGCACTCCACGTTCTGTGTTTGGACCTCAGGGACCCCAGGGCAGAGCTGAGAGCACTGAAGTATGATTCTAAGTGCGTGTGTGTCTGTGTGTGTGTGTCTCTGTGTGTGTGTGTGCGTGTGTCTGTGTGTCTGTGTGTGTCTGTGTGTGTGCCTGTGTGCGTGTGTGTATGTGCCTGTGTGCGTGTGTGTCTGTGTGTGTATCTGTGTGTGTGTGTCCGTGTGTGTGTCTGTGTGTCTGTGTGTGTGTCTGTGTGTGTGCGCGCGTGTGTGTGTCTGTGTGCATGTGTGTATGTGTCTGTGTGCGTGTGTGTCTGTGTGTGTATCTGTGTGTGTGTGTGTGTCCGTGTGTGTGTGTGTCTGTGTGTGTGTGTGTGTGAGAGAGAGAGACCATTCAAATGAGCCTCAGCCCTGCCATCAGGCACTGCTCTCACTCTTGGCTCCTCTCCTTTTCTGTTTTTTATTTTATTTTTATTTTTTTGAAACAGAGGCTCACTCTGCACCCCAGGCTGGAGGGCAGTGGCATAATGATGGCTCAATGCAGCCTCCACCTCCTGGGCTCAAGTGATCCTCCCACGTCAGCCTCCTGAGTACCTGGGACTATAGGCACATGCCACCCTGCCAGGCTTATTTTTTTATTTTGATTTTTTTGTACAAATGGGGTCTCACTTTGTTGACCTGACTGGTCTCAAACTCCTGGGCTCAAGCAATCCTCTCTTGCCTTGGCCTCCCAAAGTGCTGGGATTACAAGTGTGTGGCACCATGCCTGGCCTCTCTCTCCTCTTCTGAGGCACAGATTGCTTAAGTCCATCCAGCATTGGCAGGCTGCAGCTTCTGATATAGCCATAGGCAGGGCTGGGCCTGGAAGCTGTGGCCACAGGCCAATAGGTACAGGTGCCGGCCCAGTGCTGTGCACCCACCAGGGCCTCGCTCAGGGGCACCTGTTCCTCCCTGGAGGTCTGGAAATTGCACATGTTATCTGAATGTCCCTGGAGTCACAACTGCCAGCAGACACCCATGTGCCCTCCTTTTCCCTGATGCTCCTTACCCTTGAGGAGAAAGTTCTAGATCCAGCTTTACCTGGAAAGGGCTCAGTTGTTTTGGCCTATGTCTCTCCCTTCCTCCCACCTGCCCCAGCCTGGCCAACCCTGCCAACCCCTTCCCTGGAGGCTCGTCTTGTCTTCCCCTCCCCCAGAAACCCTCTGGGCACCCTAGCCGGTCCCTGCTTCTGGGAGGTGCAGTTCCCACTTGCCACGGGACAGACACTGCGGGTGTGGAATTTCGCACGGGCCAGGCCGCCTGCTCCTCTGTTCCTCCCGTGCTCTGTGCAGGGAGCAGTATAGGTCTGTGCCCCCAGGGCTGGCACTTCTGAGGGCAGGGACTGTTCCAGTTCAGCTCTGTCCCCTACTCCTTCCTCCTGGGCACCATCTGGCCCAAGGTCTGGCCCAGGAAGCATCGGCCAATACCTTTGTTCTGCATCTTACGGTCAGGGCGTTCCTCACTGTGAACCGTCTTCCCCTCAGACAGAGTTCCCGAGTACGGGGGTGGCATCTTCTTTCACCTGAGGACTCTGCCCCTGGGCTGGGGCTGCCTTGGGGTCCCTGATATAGAGGAGATGCCTGTCCATGTGTCTGCCTGTATGTCTCTCTGTCTGCCTATTCCTACGTCCCTGTGTGGGAAAGATGGTCAGGAGGAGCTGTCGACCTGAGCGGGGCCTTTGGCTGCACCCATGCTAGGGAGATCCAGACCCATGACAAGCTCCCAGAGACCACTCTGGACCTGAGTTGGGGGGTATCGGGGCCAGGAGAGGGAGTGGGGATGGCTTCCGGCAGCCCCTCCCACTGAGCGGCCCAGCTGGGAGCTGTGCTGGCATTGCTGGGGTGAAGGGTCATTTGTTTCTCTCTAAATTGCTAGAGGAAGAGTTGGGATATTCCCCTTCTCTTTAATCCTGACTTCACATTTTAAATAAATGTGGGGCTGGGTTCAGTGGCTCACACCTGTAACCCCAGCACTTTGGGAGACCGAGGTGAGCAGATCGCTTGAGCTCGGGAGTCCAAGACCAGCCTGGGCAACGTGGCAAGACCCTGTCTCAATTAAAAAACAAAAAGTGGCCGGGCGCGGTGGCTCAAGCCTGTAATCCCAGCACTTTGGGAGGCCGAGACGGGCGGATCATGAGGTCAGGAGATCGAGACCATCCTGGCTAACACGGTGAAACCCCGTCTCTACTAAAAAATACAAAAAATTAGCTGGGCGAGGTGGCGGGCGCCTGTAGTCCCAGCTACTCCGGAGGCTGAGGCAGGAGAATGGCGTGAACCTGGGAGGCGGAGCTTGCAGTGAGCTGAGATCGCGCCCCTGCACTCCAGCCTGGGCGACAGAGCGAGACTCCCTCTCAAAAAAAAAAAAAAAAAGTAAAAATAAATCAATGTGGTCGTGAAGGTGGATGGAAGGAGGGTCTTCAGGAGGAGGTGGGCTGGGCCTTGGAGGACACAGATAGAGCTCTGAGGCCTTGGGGAGGGCCCCTGGCGGCTGCCTGGAAGCCCCTCAGGTGGGTTTACCTTGCCTCAATCGTTGGTCCCGTAGCTGATAAGGCCACCATTTCCAAGTGCCAGGCAGTGGACTGGACGCTGTAGGGGCTGATGTCATTTAAATCTCCTAACAGTGGGGTGAGGATTATGATGCTCGTTTTCCAGATGAGAAAAGCGAGGCTCAGTGAAGTTAACTTGCTTCAGGTCCTAGATTAGCAAGTGGTAACACTGCACCAGATTTGTGTCGTTCCAAAGCCCGTGTTCTAACCTCTACTAAATTTTCACCCGTGGCTGGAGCTGATGTACTTTGTGTGTGAAGGAGAGAGAGAGAGAATTCTGGGAGTGGGCATGCATGCATGATTCTTAGGAACAGTATTAGGAAGCGGGGTGGCAGGTAGGTAGGCTCACACTGTCCAAGGAATGCAGGCAGACACACACACAACAGCCACGCAGACACAGGGACAGATGCTCGTGTAACACTAGACACCTCTACGTAGGAATGTCGACATCCATTTAGATTTTCCCACAGACACAAGGATACCCAGATATTGATTTGTAGAGCTGATGTGCAGATGGTTCTAGAACTGGGACAGCTGAGCCCCCCAGGACTGGGGCCCCCGTGAGGAGCCAGGGGCAGGCCTCTGGCCTCTTGCCCAGCTGGCCAGCAGCAGGTAGAAGGGTTGCTATTTCCAAGAGAGCAGGCAATGGAGAGAGGAGGAGCCTGAGGTCCCCCACCCTGAGCTTTACTGCAGAGGAAATGCCTTCCTGAAACATCCCTGAGGCTCCGTTTCCTTAGCCGTAAGGTGGGGATTCATTATATCTACTTTGCTAGGCTTGGTTAGGATGACTTTAGCTAATGTCTGAAAAGCAGCTAGCAGACTGCCTGGCACGCTGTACTCACCAAGCAAATCATTTTTATTCATTTACTTGTTTGTCAAACACTTCCTGGCCCTCTTCTGTGTGGGAGCTTTGTGCTGGACCCAGAAAATGCAGAGAAGCGTAGGGCAAGGACCCGCCTCAAGGACACTGCTTCTGAGCCTTTCCCTGTTCCGGGGTCATCATGCCCATCTGCTCTGACTCTCAGGAACCTACGTGGCCTCTAGCACATCTGACTTGTGGTGCTCTCCCCCAGGAGGCTTTGTGACAGTCTTTGGCATCTGTATTCCCTTCCTCTTGAAGTTTGCAGGTGATAGAGATTGGGCAGTGGGAGGAGCCTTAAAATTCACCAGTTCCAAGCTTCCGTCCATGACAGGTCCTACCCTACCTGGTCAGGCTCCATTTCCCCTATTCCCATCCCCCTTTAATCACTGGCCCCAGCCACATGGGTTTCTTTCTGCCCCTTGGACACACTAAGCTCATGTAGGAATTTCTTTACCCTTGCACTTCTTTCATCCAAGAAGGCTCTTATCCATGGATTCTGCACGGTCCATCCCACACTTGTGTGTGCATGAGCAGATATGCATACACACAGACACACACACACACACACACACACACACACATGCTTAGCATGTCTGGGTTTTCTCATTATTCAGGCCTCTGCTCGCCTGACACCTTTCCACAAAGGTCTTTCCCTCTAACCCCTCCTGAGACACTGCCCATTGCTCTTCTTGTTGGAAATATGACCTTTGTTGTTTTCAAAAAAATCTGCATGCTGGAGGAAGAGCTGCAGCGAACAGTTCCCATGTTCCATCTTAACATATCTGTTTTTACAGGTTCTTTTTATACAAGTGTGTATAACTGAGGTTCCCCGCACCCTAGCACCTTTCCAGAAGTTTGTTGGGCAGCCCCTGCTGGTGGGGGGAAGACCTTGTATACAGTATACATTTAAAAACCAAGGTGGGGCCAGGCACAGTGGCTCATACCTGTAATCCCAGCACTTTGGGAAGCCGAGGCGGGTGGATCACCTGAGGTCAGGAGTTCAAGACCAGCCTGGCCAACATGGTAAACCCTGTCTCTACTAAAAATGCAAAAATTAGCCGGGCATGGTGGCAGGCACCTGTAATCCCAGCTACTCGGGAGGCTGAGGCAGGAGAATCTCTTGAACCCGGGAGGTGGAGGGTGCAGTGAGCCGAGATCGCACCATTGCATTCTAGCCTGGCCGACAATCGCAAAACTCTGTTTCAAAAACAAAATAAAACAAAACACCAAGGCGGGTATGCATTTTGAAAGCAAGTAGAATAATAGTAAACAAGATAAAATATGCATTTGAAAAGAAATCTAAATGTATATTTTAACCACAAAAGAGAGTCACAATAATAAATGGGAGACATTGCGTTAGTTCAGCATTTATAACTACAATAGGTGACAAAGTTCTTTTGATGTCCGAGGCTGAGTTTCCCCACCATTTTCTCTGCGTGGATGTAGAGATCCACACGCTCAAGCCTGTCTATTCTTTTTTTTTTTTTTTTTTTTTTTTTTTTTTTTTTTTTTTTTTTTTTTTTTGAGACGGAGTCTCACGCTGTTGCCCAGGCTGGAGTGCAGTGGCGCGATCTCGGCTCACTGCAAGCTCCGCCTCCTGGGTTCACGCCATTCTCCTGCCTCAGCCTCCTGAGTAGCTAGGACTACAGGCGCCCGCCACCGCGCCCGGCTAATTTTTTGTATTTTTAGTAGAGACGGGGTTTCACTGTGGTCTCGATCTCCTGACCTTGTGATCCGCCCGCCTCGGCCTCCCAAAGTGCTGGGATTACAGGCTTGAGCCACCGCGCCCGGCCGCCTGTCTATTCTTTAGGCTGTAATTACCACATAAGAGACACTTGAGGAAGGAGGACATAGTGTAGGAAGGGAGAGGTTTTAGGTTGAAATTATCTGGGTTGTTTATTTGACCCAGGCTGGCTTTTCCTTCCCCGCCTGCAGAATGTAAACTTTGTGAGCGTCCAATCCTGTCCTTTCATTCCCCACAGTGTTCCCGTACCCAACACAGTGTCTGTGGAATGAGAGGCCCCCTTTGATGCCCACCAGCCCCTTCCTTTTCTGCTCACCTGTAGCTGGGAGAACTTGCTCCCTCAAATGGAGCTAACTGGTCTCCCTGTAGCTTTTCCCTCGGCCCCAGACCTCCCCCTGGACCCCTGCACATGTCATCAGAGAGAATGCCTCTGTCTGTTCTCAGATGGATCCAAATCGTGCATGTTTAAGGCCACGGCATAGAGGAGCCTCTCACTGGGCTCTTGCTGTTCAAACTCAGGAACGAAATGGATCCAGATAAATCCTCAATTGACTCCGTTGCTACTTAAACTCTTGCTTCTTACTATCTAAAACTCAGGAGCTGAACAGATGAGGATAATAGGACTTTCCTGACTATCCAAATTCTTTCTTCTTAGGAACGGAAAAGATTTGGATAGCAAGGGAGGTTTGTATATTAATATAGCATGTTCACATAGTATGCAAATATAGTAGATATGATAGATTTTATACCTTTAGTATCTGTTGATTGAGAAAATATACTGTTAATATAATTCAGGAATAATTTTAAGTGATTGTAGTTTTTGAATCACGGAAATTTTTACATACATTTGCTTTATACCTAAGTATTTTGTGTGTGCTATTTTAAATGGCATTATCATTTTCAAATTTCAGTTCATTTCTTGTATCTAGGAATGCAATTGACTTTTGCATGTTGATCTTGTATCCTACAATCCTGCTATACTCAGTTGTTGGTTCTCATGGTTTTTATTAACATAGATTTTGTAGGCTTTTTGTTTTCTGCATAGACAACAATTATGTCATCTGCAAATAAAGACAATTTTATTTCTTCCTTTCCAATCTATATCCCTTTCATATCTTTTTTCTTGTCTTATTGCAATAGCTAGAATGTCCTCCACATGCATTTGGAAAATAGTCCCGTATCCATGTTAGGAACACACAGTTGTGGTACATCTGGACTCTCAGACCCTCTTGCAGTAAATCCAGGGCCCGAGGGTGGGACATCGGCTCACACTGGTGGAGGCAGAGGATCAGAAGCTTAGGGAATCAGCCTTGTACCTAGAGGTGACCACTGAGTTGGTGCTCACTATAACCTGTGTCCTTTTGATGTCTCAGAATGTGCTTCTCACTGGGCTCCAAGCCATGAAGCACAAACTGGGTGTGTGTTTGGAAGTTTGTGGTGGGCCAGGCAGGAATGACAGGCAGGAGGGCTGTGTCCCTGGACGGCCTGGGCTGGCCCTCTCCCTTCAGGAACAGTTTATGCTCTGGAGTCTGGACTCAGGGCAAGGAGCAGTGCCAGCATCCTGCAGGGTAGGGGGTGTGGTGAACTGGGACTGTAGCAGGTATCTCTAAGGACTGCACCATCAGGCTCACCTGGCAGTGGCTGGGGAGGATGTCTACCCCCTGCTTGTTTATTGACAGCTACTGCTGGCTCGGTGGACTCCTCCAATATCAGTCAGAGTAGAAGAGTTTCAAAGGACAGTCTCTGCCAGGATTTTCATTGTACAGATGGAAAAACTGAGGCAGGTGCATTGCTGATACAAGAACGCAGGTCTCTGAGGGACAGGATGTGTGTGCCTGGTAGCCAGGGCCAGTGAAATGTGAGCAGAAGTGTGTGATTTCTGGGCAGAAGCATTTAAGACTGGTGAGATTTTCTGAGCCCTTCTCCCCTGCTTGGATAGAACCTGATGTCTCCTTTTGGGCTGGTGACATTACAAAGTGGTGGCACTTTTGAGTGACCATGATGAGCAGAGCTCCCTTCCAGCCTGTGTGTGAGTGAGAAATGAACCACTGCTGTTTAAACGTCTGAGCTCATTTGTTAATAGAGCAGAGCTTCCCCTGTGCTGACTGAGACACTGCTTGGCAAAGTCACCTTGGCAAAGGCTCTTAACTACCACCAGCCTCGGTGTTAGGACTTGCAAAATGGGCACACTCATTCCTGCTCTGCTGTGCTTACTCAGAGAAGCTTTTGAGCTTCAATGACAGCAAGGAGAGGGAGGTCTCTATGAGGTCTGAGGCCTCGGAGGGAGAGGGCACAGATGTGCAGGATGCTAACTGGCCTTTAGTCCGGTTGGGGTGGGGGGTCCTGGGTCACCTCCCTCGTACTGGGGCACCATCTCAGGCTTGGTTAACAGATGTGTTTCCTTTAACAGGTGGCCCTCCCCCGGGCGGCGGTGCCCCCTGGCACCTTCGAAATGTCCTCAGCGACTCCGTGGAGAGCTCAGATGATGAATTCTTTGATGCCAGAGGTGAGTGAACCCCAATCTCACATCACTGGCTGGGTGACCTTCCTAGAAGCCTCAAGAAGAGGATCCCGTTTGGGGGTTCGCATCCCTCCCCACTCAGACGTGGTATCTGCAGCTCCACACTCCATACTTACCCATCCTGTGCGTGTGCCGAGAGCAGGGGCTCAGCCTTCGCCTGTTCGCTGTTTGAAATATTTGCTGAACCTCTACCATGTGCCGGGAACTCTGCTAGGTGCCAGGGATCCTGTGGCAATCAGTTGCCATGTTGCTGCTCTCATCAAACTTATAGCCTCGCAGGAGAGGCAGACATCCAAGAACAGGACAGGAAAATACAATGACGAACGGGGAGCATCGCCACTAAGTAAAAGTGCCACCGCTAAGTAGAAGTGCCAGCTGTTGTAAGAGAGAACAGTCAGGCCAGGCGTGGTGGCTCACGCCTGTAATCACAGTGCTTTGGGAGGCCAAGGCAGGTGGATCACCTGAGGTCAGGAGTTCAAGACCAGCCTGGCCAACATGTGTGTTCCCTTAACAGGTGGCCCTGTGAAACCCCAACTCTACTAAACATATTTTAAAAATTAGCTGGGTGTAGTGGTGGGCACCTGTAGTCCCAGCTACTTGGGAGACTGAGGCAGGACAATTGCTTGAACCCAGGAGACGGAGGTTGCAGTGAGCCGACACCGTGCTACTGAACTCCAGCCTGGGTGACAGAGTGAGACTCTGTTTCAAAAAAAAAAAAGAGAAAAGAGACGTCAGAGGGGCACCTAATTTAACATGGTGAGAAGGTTGTTAACACTCTCTCTGCAGAGCTAAGGAGGAAGACATTGACAAGGTGAAGAGAGGAAGAAAGAACCTTCCGGACAAAGGGCACAGCAGGTGTGATGGCCCTGAAGTAGGAGAGACAGGAACATTCCAGGAACTGGAGGAAGGCCGAGTGTCTAGGAGGTGGCAGGCAGTGGGGAGGGGTCTGAGAGGAGATGCTGCATGCACCTGTGAGCCGGTGCAACTTAAGATCAGCCTCGGCTGGGGGGCGGGGGCTCACGCCTGTAATCCTAACACTTTGAGAGGCCGAGGTGGGTGGATCACTTGAAGTCAGGAGTTCAAAACCAGCCTGGCCAACATGGTGAAACCCCATCTGTACTAAAAATACAAAACATTAGCCAGGTGTGGTGGTGGGTGCCTGTAATCCCAGCTACTGGGGAGGCTGAGGCAGGAGAATCGCTTGAACCCAGGAGGCAGGGGTTGCAGTGAGCTGAGATGGTGCCACTGTACTCCAGTCTAGGGGACAGAGCAAGACTCTGTCTCAGACAAAAAAAAAATGAGCCTCATATATGCAGGGAGGGTCAGAGTTTTTGAAAGACTGTTGCCAGTGTTCAGGTGAGAGACAAGGAAGGTGGGGAAATGACCTCTGCATCTCATCATGGCCAATCCACGACATAGCAAGGGGCATTGTTGACACTGGGATTGAAAAAAAGGGGCATCCGATGGGGTGGGCATTTCAGGCAGAGATCAGCCTGAGCGAAGGCTCAGAGGCGTGAGCACCCAGGCAGGTGCACGGGCACGGGAAGGTGGAGTCGGTCTGGAATTGAGCAGAGAAGGCAAACGGGGTCTTGGAAGAGAAACAGACTACATACTGGGAAGACATCTATACCCAGAGCAGGCACTTGGGATGTGGTCTTAGCCGTGCTGTCAACTAGTTCTGTGACCTTGGCAGGTCTTTCATCTTCTCTGGGCCTCAGTTTCCCTATCAGCTCTGTGCCTCCAACAATGGAGAAGACTCAGTTTGGGTGATTTTTAGGAAGCGTGACTGGGAGGTGGGGAGCTGTTCTGACTTGAGCCCCCCCGATTCTTGGCTCTGGGCGGGGAACCCCTTCCCTGATGCCAGCCCTAAACCAGCCCATTTGGGGCCTGTCTCCCATGGGCGTCTGATTAGAGTGGCTGCCAGGGCTGAATTTCTCCATAGCAACTAACCCACAGTGAGACAACAACGGCTTCAATATTTTGATGCTTGGAAGACTTTCATTTAAAACATTTCTGCAGTTCATCAGGGCTCTGCGTTCCCAGCTGACGACAGAGGCATCTGTGGGTGGCGCAAGGGTCAGCTCCATCCCTTCGGGCCCTGCTCACCTGCCGTCCGTCCGTGAGAGCAGCTGCAGTGCTTCTCACGCTGACGGCTGTCTCCCTGACCCCTCAGTTGTCTCCGTCCTCTCCCTCCCATCTCACGGCTCATTCTGCTGTGACATTGGCCCCACTTCTCACTCCTCCCGTGTTGGTGGCCCTGTGTTTTCTTTCTCATCATCCCCCTTTTTTTTTTTTTTGAGATGGAGTCTTTCTTTGTAGCCCAGGCGGGAGTGCAATGGAGCGATCTTGGCTCACTACAACCTCCGCCTCCCGGGTTCCAGCCTGCCTCAGCCTCCCAAGTAGCTGGATTACAGGCATGTGCCACCACGTCCAGCTAATTTTTTTTTTTTTTTTGTATTTTCAGTAGAGACGGGGTTTCACTATGTTGGCCAGGCTGGTCTCAAACTCCTGACCTCAAGTGATCTGCCCGCCTCAGCCTCCCAAAGTGCTGGGATTACAGGTGTGAGCCACTGCGCCCGGCCACTTCCTTCTTTTCTTCTCCCTTTCTTTCAGGATATTAGACTCTCCCCTGTCTTTCCCATCTTCTGCCTCTCCACACACCCTACAGGACCTCATGTATCTCTGCAGCCTCCCTCCCATCTGCCCTCTTCCAGAGTATCTGCATTCCTAAGCCACAGGATCCGCCCCACAGGCTGCTGGGATCCTCTTTAGTTCTGATTTGCCGACTCCTGACCTCCTTTCCATTCTTCCCTGGACCAACGCCTTTGTGTGTTTCCTTGGCACAAGGCAGTGAGAGGTGAAGCCATCCTTTCTCTCTCTCCCAGGGGTCTGGTCCAGCACAGCCCAGCTCAGCCAGTGCTCTGTGTCTGGGGCCAGGTCATGGGCTTCTGAGCATCCCTTGAGGGGCTGCTTCCCTGCCCTCTGCTCTCCAGCCCAGGCTGCACCCTGACCCTGACCCTGACCCTGGGTGTGGTCTCTGTCTTCCACATGAGCAGGGCCTGGCACCCTGTGGCCTCAACATTTCCAACTCTCTAGTTGTGGTGAGGCCAACACCATTAAACCCAGCCCGACTCAGTCATCCTGCACCAAAGCCTTCCAAGCTCGCTGGGTTCCCTCCATGAGTCCCTCAGATGACTCCTTGGCTGCCATGGATGTCTAGTCCAGTGGTTCCTGCATGCGTGGAGGTCTTCACAGGTGACCTTCTCCGTGTCTCCCTGCAGAGACCAGCCGGGCAGTGGGTGTCAGAGTCTCATTGCTGCCTGGGCAGCCTTCTGTCCCTGAGAGCTCCTGCATTTGTACTCCCTCCTCTGCCCGTAACCCCCGTCATGATCCCCCACCCCAGCCCACCTCACCTGATACAAAAATGACCAGCGGAATGAGAAACCCAATGGCATCTACACTGGAAGAAACTGCATTGCCAGGTACTAGCACTGACCGGGCCTGGGAACATTGTATCTCCCTCCTCAGTGCACTAATGGGGAAACTGAGGCCACAGCACAGAAGGGACCCCCCCCTCAGATCACACATCAAGGTGGGAGTGCAGGGGCTGGAACCAGGGGTTTAGTGTCCAGGTCAGCCCTTTCCCTTTGACGTGTTACGGATATTGGGACCATCCTACTTCCCTTGTGGCCATCAGCCCAACCCATTGGCCCAGCACTGGGGTTCACTGGGAGAGGTCCTTGGAGCTCATGGTCCGGGAGCAGAGGGGAGTTCTGGGTTCTGGGGGTCTCTGGTTGTGTATGGAAGGCGTGGGAGGGATTAGGGAACAGTCAGGCAGGAGTATTGCGCTCTCTGGGTCCATAACAACTCCTCGGCAGGGTGCCAGCTCCTCTGGCTAAGGTGGCAGGTCTGGGGCTCAGGAGTAATTAGGTGCTGCAGGGTGGGCTATGGCGTCCAGGCTCCCAGATTCAAAAGAAGTGTCACTCCCTCTGCTGCCAAGACAGGATATCTGGGGGACCATGGCCCAGCGGTGCCGAGGTTGGAAGATGTAGAGTAAGGGAAAACCCAGAGCGGCCCGACCCATTACAAGCCAGAGCTGGGAGGCTCCTCAAGGTTTCTGAATCCAACACCTCTGACTCACTTTACAAGCTGGGAAATGGAGACTGGGGAACCTTGTTCAGGGCCACACAAGGAGGCAGAGCGGGAGCTAGAATTCAGCCTCATTCATTCACTCTTTCAACAGTATTCATGGCGCGTCTGTCCATCAAGTGCCAGGTGCTCTTTTGGGTGTGGGGGATACAGGAGCGACCTAGTCCTGCCCCAGCCAGTGGAGCTTATAGCCCAGTGGCGGTGGTAGGTGACAAATAGAAAGACAATACACAAGCAAATACATTCTATTAAGAATTACCATAGGCTGGGCACAATGGCTCACGCCTGTAATCCCAGCACTTTGGGAGGCCAAGGCAGGTGGATCACGAGTTCAGGAGTTCGAGACCAGCCTGGCCAACATGGTGAAAGACCCCCTCTACTAAAGATACAAAAAAGGAGCTGGGCGTGGTGGCACACACCTATAATCCCAGTTACTCGGGAGACTGAGGCAGGAGAATCGCTTGAACCCAGGAGGCAGAGGTTGCAGTGAGCCGAGATCATGACATTGCACTCCAGCCTGGGTGACAGGGCAAGACTCCATCTGGAAAAAAAAAAAGAATTACCATAAATAAAATAACACAAAGGAATAAATGCTGCACCATATCACATATATACATGGCAAGTAAGCACGTGAAAAGATGCTCCATGTCATTCATCATTAGGGAATTATGTCATTATTGTAAATCAAAATCAAAACTGCAATGAGATACCACTACCTACTTATTAGAATGACTGATTAAAATAACTTACAAGGGGCCGGCTCATGCCTGTAATCCCAGAACTTTGGGAGGCTGAGGCGGGAGGATCACCTGAGGTCAGGAGTTCGAGACCAGCCCGATCAACATGGAGAAACCCTGTCTCTACTGAAAATACAAAATGAACTGGGCATGGTGGAGCATGCCTGTAATCCCAGCTACTCGGGAGGCTGAGGCAGGAGAATCACTTGAACCTGGGAGGCAGAGGTTGTGATGAGCCGAGATCGTGCCATTGTACTCCAGCCTGGGCAACAAGAGCGAAACTCCATCTCAAAATAATAATAATAATAACTTACCAAGATGCGGAGGCACTGGGACTTTCAAACCTGGCTGGCGGGAATGTACGATGATACAATCATTTGGGAAAATCTATTGCAGCTGCTTAAGAAGCGAATCATACTTCACTACCATGTGACCCAACCCTTCTGCTCCTTGGCATTTCCCCAAGAAAAAGAAAGCATTTTTCCACCTGAGGACTTGCTCATGAATGTTCCCAGCAGCTTGATGGATTATAGCCCCACACTGAAAATGCCCAAATGGGCATCAGTGAGCGAACAAACTGTGGTACAGTTGAGAAGGAATGGACCATGGATATATGCAACAATATGGATAAATCTCAGAATAATCATGCCAAGTGAAAGAAGTCAGACTGAAGCAGAGTACATCCTGTATGGTTCCATTTATACACCAGTCTAGGACATGAAAACCAATCTGTGGTGCCAGGAGCAGATCAGTGGTCGCCTGGGGATGGGGAGTTGGGGGAGGGATAAACAGGGGCAGGAGAGAACTTCTAGAGGGGATGGGTCCTTGTTCACTAGCTTGGTTGGGGTGACGGTTTGACAGGTATGTACATAGGTCAAAACTTACCCAGCCTTGTGCTTTAAAGGTGTGTAGTTGATGGAATGTCAATTATGCCTCAGTAATGCTGTTTAAAAAAATGGAGACTGTCCCCACCATATAACATAAAAGGACGTGATAGAGTGGGTGGCTGCTGGAGGCTCCCTGGGGTGTGGCCCTGAGATGAGAGCTGAATAATGAGAAATGCACCACCTGTGAGTCTCGGGGGAGGAGTATTCTGGACAGTGGGAACAGCCAGTGCAAAGTGATGGGAGGAATGAGCATGGCATCTTTTTTTTTGAGACGGAGTTTCATTCTTGTCGCCCAGGTTGGACTGCAGTGGCTCAGTCTCGGCTCACTGCAATCTCCACCTCTCAGGTTCAATCAATTCTCCCGCCTCAGCCTCCCAAGTAGCTGGGATTACAGGCATGTACCACCAGGCTCGGCTAATTTTTTTTTTTTTTAATATTTTTAGTAGAGATGGGGTTTCACCGTGCTGGCCAGGCTGGTCTTGAACTCCTGACCTCAGGTGATCTGCCTGCCTCAGCCTCCCAGCTTGCTGGGATGACAGGCATGAGCCACTGCGCTCAAGCTTGGTGTCTTTGAGCAACAGCAGGAAGGCTGGTGTGGCCGGAGTGAGCCAGGGCGGCACTGGCTCAGTGTTCACTGTGGGTTCACAGCCCCAGCAAGGAGAGAGAGGGCGGACTAGACCCAGTAACCCGTAGTGTGGAAGGCAGTGGGTGTCCTGTGGACATGCTTTCCTGGCCAGGCTCAGGGTTGGCCCTGGGTACCTCTGTCCCATTCCCAGAGAAAGCCAGAGATGCAGAACTCAAAATCTGTAGTGCAGGATGGATCCTCAAAATGGAACCATGCCTGGACTTTGACTGAGCTCCTTATTGTGAGGGATGAAGATTGCTGGGTGACAGGTAGTCCGGCCAGAAGCCGTGGGTAAGAAAAGCTTCGTGGACCAAGGAGGATGGGTTGACCTGTTAGAGCAGCTCAGGTTTCCCAGGGTTCCTGGCTATGAAACGCTAAGTTCTAGAGAGAAAATGAAACTGTCTTTTGAGGTCTCCATCCCTGAAGGGACGCAAGGTTGGGGCTAGAGCAGTCACTGTGGCATTGGGTGAGTTTATTTGGGGTTTGGCTAGATATACCAAGCCCAGCTCACTTTATGTTCTGTTTTTATAGCAAAATGTATGTCTTCATTTAGAAAACATCAGCTGCATCCTTCTGCTTAGATGGAAAGAACGCTCCAATTAGAGCCAGCAAACATCTAGGTACAAACGGAGGTGTCTTCATGAAATTAACTGCCAGGAGATAGTGTTACTGGAAGTCCCTTTAATTGGCAGGATGTGGATTCTTAGCCCAGCCCTTCCTCTGAGGTTCTGCATGGCCGTGGGCCAGTGGCACAGCTCTGCACCTGTGAAATGAGGATGCTGGGCTTCACCTCGAAGGATCTGTCAGTGAGGCTCCCCATGGCCTTGCAAGGCTCTGTTGGCTATGGTGTCCAGGTCCGTTCCCTCACTTGAATGGGAAATACTTCTTTTCTTTTGGTTTCCCCACCCCCGCCAGCATCTAAATAGCCCTCCCTCCATGACTATGCATAAGCAGGCCAGGCCCTGACAGTTGCAGAGACAAAAGTGCCATCAGGGCCAGGAATGGGGTGGGTATGGTGGTGGTGGTGGTGGTGGTGGTGGTGGTGGAGCTAGGGTTTACTGTCAGGGCACATCTGGCACTGGGTAGCTGGATCAAGAGCAAAGTGCAAGACTGCCTCCCTCGGCAGGGCTAAGGGAACTCTCTGAGCTAGAAGCTGGAGGAGTCCTCCTTTCTGCATTTACCCCCCTGTCCGTTGTGTCCTTGGTTTCTTGCTGGGCACTGAGGTGCCCAGCCTGGCTGGTCCTCCCCTCCCCAACTCCCCAAAGTGGGAGGCTGGGGCCTGAGAAGCTGGGCTCTGTGTTGCGGAATCTGCTTGTGCCTCCAACTCCTGGTTTCCCATAGCAACTGGCAGAGGAAGGTAGTGCAGGGCTAAATCATCCCATTTTACAGACAAAGTCTCCAAGTCAGGGTCAGGTCTCACAGAGAATGGGGAGCACATGCCAAGCCTTTGATCTGAACTTTCCCTGTGATCACTTAGCCTCCTGGGGGTTTCCAACCCCAAGGGTGAGAGAGGGGGGAGTGGAAGAAAATGCTATGTGTCCTCTGGGCGTAGAGGACTAGACTTCCGTGATGCTTGTGTCACTGACTGGCTGCCGTCTGATCTCAGGCAAGTCTTGGGTCTCTGAGCCTCAGGTTCCTCATCTATAGAATGGCAGGGGTAGAAGTGTTGTCTCCTGGAGGGAGTGGAAGGATGTCACTGTGGGAAGCTGCATGATTATTCCTGGGCCAAGGAGCCATCACAGAAGCAAACCACAGGTGTGCCGTGGGCCCCCACTCTCCCCCTACCTTTCCCCCCATTGGGGGAGGGGAAGTGGAAAACAAAACGCCATGGAACCAGGCCCAACGCATCTGGGGATGAGCTGTGCAGGGACTGCCCCTCACAAGGAAGAGGGAGTTATGGTATTGGCTATGGGGGGCTATGGCGGCACGTGATGGGCAGTGCAAGGTGAATGTGAGCAATCTTGTGGCCCAGAGCTCCAAGCAATGCATGTCTAGGTCCTTGGAAAAGTCCATGTTGTGGGTCTGATGATGGGCGGTACTGGATGGGCCATCTGCAGAATGTGACCAAGCCCTCGGCTCCATGAGCTGGAGGTGAAGCCTTCCTGGCATGAGAAAAGGAGATTTTTTTTTTTTTTTTTTGAGATAGAGTCTCACTCTGTCACCAGGCTGGAATGCAGCGGCGCGATCTCAGCTCACGGCAACCTCTGCCACCCGGGTTCAAGTGATTCTTCCACCTCAGCTTCCCGAGTTGCTGGGATTATAGGCGCCCACCACTATGCCCAGCTAATTTTTTGTATTTTTAGTAGAGATGGGGTTTTACCATGTTGGTCAGGCTGGTCTCGAACTCCTGACCTCGTGATTCGCCTGCCTCGGCCTCACAAGTCCTGGGATTACAGGTGTGAGTCACTGCACCTGGCGAAGACAAGGAGATTTTTTACTCTGGAGTCCTGTCAACAGTAGAAACAGAAGCTCCGGGGTAAGAAGAAAGGCTTTCCTTATAGCATTGGAGGTTGTGCTTACAGGAGTATAACCAGGTTTTGGCCAGGGTGGGAGTCAATCTGTGGTCAAGGCCAGGGCTATGGTAACAGTGGATGAGGCTCAGCCTGGAGCTTAGTCAGAGCTGGGTCAGGTCTCAGCAGGGTGAAGTACATGTTAAAACCATGTCTGCAGCAGAGATCACCAGGACAAGGATTAGCATGCAAGAGACAGTCACCAGAAGGTGAAAAGCAAAATCAACCAGGGCGTTTATACAAATGAGCACGGTGTGGCTCCACAGGTCCTGTTGGAGGCTTGTCCTACAATGTGGGAAGCAGAGCAAAGACTTCAAGCTGAGCCCTGCAGCTCCCCTCTTTGCCTGAATGGCTCCAAAAGGAGATATTGCTGCTGCTGCTTCCGTGTGTGTGTGTGTGTGCGTGTGTGTTCTTATTGCTTCTCAGGAGACAAGCCCATTGTTGCCGGAGTGAAGACGTAAAGGTTGAGTGTGGGAGAGAAAGCATGTTGGGGAGTTGGGAGGGTACACAGAGCAGCAGAGAGACAGGGATGGGCGGAGGGGCAGGGAGTGTGAGAATGCCAGAGAAGGTACGAGAAAGCAGAGTGAGAGGGAGCAGGAGGGAGAGAGGGCCACACACACATGCACACACATGCATATATGCACACATTCACACATGCATGTACACAGTCACACATGCATGTACACACATGCACACAGTGTACATATGCACTCACACATGTACACACATGCACACATGCACACGCTCACACATGCATGTACACACATGCACACACATGCACATATGCACACACTCACACATACACATGCACATGTGCACACACACATAGCAAGAGAGAACAGGGAGGGGAGGGAGAATACCCTTAGGGAGCAAGGGGCTGGAGAGATCCTGAGGACAGGGACCAAGGGAGACAAAAGAGAAATCCATAGAGAATGAGAGAGATCAAGAAAGAAACATACCCAGTCCAGTAAAGTGAGACCCAGAGAAAGGAAAGAGAGAAAGGTGCTGGGGTGAGAAGAGAGCAAGGCTATGCATTCGCGTTCCACCCAGAGAGAGATACAGATGTGGCAGGCAGCACGGGAGAGCTTGGGAGAGGCCAAGAGAACTACAAGGACCAAGAGAGACACAGACCCATAGAAAGGGGTCCAGAGAGCTCAGATCTCAGTGAGTCAGGGCCAGATGTAAAGCGTGAGAGAAGCATGCTGAGACTGTGGGAGAGAAAGACATATTTGATCGGAAACAGACAAAAGCCCAAGAGCCAAAGATGGAGCAGGGTTATACTGGTGATTAGGAAAAAAGGGGAAAGAGGCCCAGGCCATGCAGGAGTAGGCATGCTCAGACCTCCAGAGCCCTGGGAGACCCCACAGGGTTCCACTAGCCTTGCATGCACCACTGGGACAGGACTTATGGCACCGTAGAAGAAATGGGAGCTAGGATATGCTGAGCGCCTGCTGCATACCTGCCGCTCCCAGCTCATGTCAGAGATATTTCTATCATGTTTTTCACAAAACTGGATTCCAGCAGGGGGGAGGTCATGTCTCACCCTGCACACAGTAGGTGCTCAGAAATCTATTCACCATAGATTGAATGCTAGAATGAACAAACGGATAGCTCCATGCATGAGTAACTGAACCAGGAGACAAAGAACTCAAGGTGGTCATCAGGCTGATCCTGATTACCTGACTCTGGAGCTGGGCTAGCATGTCACAGGGGCTGACAACAGCAGGAGTGGAACCAAGAGTGAGCGTAGGGGCATGACACCCACGCTCCCGCTGCTGCTGGTGGTGATGGTGGTGATGACACCATCGTGCAATAGCATCTCAGCCTGTGCTTTTACGGTGGGGGGAGCACTCTTATAAACACCTTACCTGCATCATCTCACTTAATCCTCACCACAATCCGATGACACAGGGACTACGATGATGTCATTTTTTAGATGAGGAAACTGTAGTTGTATTGCTAGCAGATGGTAGGCCCAGGATTGACAGCAATCTTTCTAACGCCAGAATTGAGCTCTTAACCTCTTCATAATTCTGCTTCCCGAAGAATAATATGACCTTATATTTGTTTACAGCACCTCAAATTGTGTTGTATCTTCAAATTTGTTGTAGTATTTGTCCTCACAGCAGCTTGCTAGACAGAGCTATAGAGCCAGAGTCGTTATTGCTGTTTAAAAGATAGGAAAACAGACACAGTGGTGGAGGGTGTGGAAAAGCACAAAGCTCACATGCAGCAGGATCTGCACTGGAACCTGGTCAGGGCTCTGCCCAGTACGGAATAAACCAGTTCCCAGATGGAACACGCCAGGCTCAGGAAATTGTCCGAATGTGTGTGGTGCCTGGCTGGAGTGTGGGCAGCCAATACAGGATGTCCAGGGCAGGCTATCAGGATGGCAGGATTTCAGGACTCTTGAAACCGTATACCTGGTTTTGAATCCTGACTCTAGCCAGTGACCTTGGGCAAGAATTCCTCAGCTACTGTGTTCCTCAGTTTCCTTGTCTATAAAATGGGGATAACAATAATTGTACCTTTTTTGTATTGTTATGAGAATTGAGTTAATATTTGTAAAGCACTTATACTAATCTCAGTGTGTGGTAACGGTTAGATAATTGTTGTTAAGTCAATCAAATAGATACATAAAATAAGACAGGAGGAGATGTCCTAACAAGAACTGGGGGTCTGGTCAACTGAGCTCTAGAGTGAATCAGAACTCTGGACAGCTCCCAAAGCTTCAGATCCACCATATTGATTCCTTCTGTTGGTAAAGTTCTTTGGCAGTGAAATGGATCTCAACCCTTTGTTCTTAATTATCATAAGGTTGGAGATTGTCCTCAACACCCTTTGATGTCTGTTCTGTGAGGGAGGGCACAAAGCTCTTCACCAGAAAGGCACATCTGTTTTTGGGCAAAGTGTGGGGAGGACAGCACACGTGCCTAAGGGATTGTCTTTGAAGAAATGTCCCTTTGTAGGACGAGGGATGGTACTAGATGTGTGTATGCAATGTGTGGGACCCCGGGCCTTCTTTTCAGTGTGGTTATGGAATCTTGCCCCACTGGTTTCTCCCAGAGGAATCACTATGCTCAGACAAGGAAAGAACAAGGATAGAGACAGGGTTGAGGGGAGGAGTGCGAGAGAACGGAGGCTTTAAGAGGGTCATAAAGTTCAGATGGGGGCTAAAGGTTCCATACAGCTCAAAGCTTCCTTAGAACCAGAAGGTTTCTTCTCCTCCAGTTACTCATCCACTCAACTCCTGGTGGTGAGTTACTTCTCATGTGATGACATCACCATCATGGCTGTCATCTGTGAGCACCTGCTCTGCACCAAGACCTTTACATCCATTATCTCATTTAATCCTCACAACACCTCTGTGGCCAGATCCATTTTACTGACGGGAAAATCGAGGGTCAGAGAAGTCAGTAATTTAAGGAAAAACTGCTTGCAAATGACAAGGTTTTGCTCTTTCTTCCCAAACACACTGACTTTCAAGAGATACTGCCCTCAGTGCTAGGAATGGTACTTTTTATGGGGTTTCAGGCTTTTTGTTACTTTCTTTTGCTGTAGCACGTGGAGGTCCAGTAGAGTACAACAGTACCTTCTTGCAATGGCAGATCTCTGAAAGTCTTGTAACTGTCTAGCTACAGTACCTAGTCGAGGTACACCTCAACTCAAGGAAGAAAGAGCATAAGAGAAAATGTCTCTCAGACATAAGCTCCTGATCAGGCTACCTATCCCTAGCTGCACCTGCTCATGCTCACCACTGCTTCTTCCCACAGAGGAGATGGCTGAAGGGAAGAATGCCATCCTCATTGGGATGAGCCAGTGGAACTCCAATGACCTTGTGGAGCAGATCGAGACCATGGGGAAACTGGACGAGCATCAAGGTGAGATTCTGCTTCTCTCATGACCAGGATGTGCACATAGGTGTGTTGCAGGGTGGGCTGTAGGGCTGGCAACTGGGGCTGGGACTTGGGTCTTCTGTGAAGAGTCCATCTGCCTTGGTTCCTCCTTCATAGCATCTCTGAGATTCTGCCACCTACAGGAACTCTCATGGGGACTTCCGTAGGGTTTTCTGTGGCAGAACAGCCCCAGGGTACTTCAAAAGATCTTCCTTTGTCCATAGAATGACCACCCCAGTGGCACGGGTGGTAAATGGCAGGTGCCTGGGTCCAAGCTCCTTGGACTGCCAGGTCTTTGGTATTGGAATCTGCTGAATAAGGAGGGTGACAGTTGGAGAAGCCTTTGAGCAGGACAGGAACTGAGGTCTAAGGGGAAAGAGAAGGACAGCAGTGAGAATCAGGATTTCCTTTGGCTGAGCTGTTGAAGAAGGAGTATATGGCTGGGGATTAATCCAGGAGGCTTTCTTTGGAGAAGAGTTTTGACCAGGAGTTTGATCAGCCTACAAAGCAGGCTGATTCTTTTTGGCATCCATCTATCCATCTGCTTGGCTATTGTTCATCACTCACAGGCTCGTTGAGCACCTACTGTGTGTAAGTGCTTGGCAGGAGCAACCAAAAGTGATTCATCTGAGACCTCTGTCTTGTGATGTGTGACACTGTATAAATCAAGATATATGCATCAGGCTTAAGCTGAGCGCTGTTAGCTCAGAAGGGAGAGGCATGACTTTCAGGAGGCAGGAGAGGGGATCCAGGAAGGGCTCCTGACAGTGAAGCAATGGGGCAAGACTTTAAAATGCAAATGGACAGCGTGGCTGAAGAAGTCATAAAATCTGAGCTAATATATGGAAAACTGAACCTCAGAGATCTTCAGCTGAGGGCTGTATTTGATTAATGTTACAATGGAGTGAGAAGCAGAGCCAGGGCTAGAACCACATCTGGGATGCAGGGTGCTAACCTCTGTACCTGTTACCCTCAGGTTGGTTTCTTCCATCCCTCATTCCCCACCCCACATACCACTCCTCCTACTTTATTTCTTCCTCATCGTCTCTTCTCCTTCCTCTCTTGCTCCTGTCATTCGCAGTTGTGCTCTGGCCCAGAGTTGCCAAGTGGGCAAGGCCATGCTCTTAGGAGGTGTTCAGTGAGATGGTCCTGGCCCAGCTCACAAGAACGGCTGCCTAGGTGGCAGCTGTCTTGGTGGTGACCATCTTGTCCTGTCCCTGTTCCTTTTCTCATCCCCATCCCTGCCCCCTTGGTTCAGAGCTCTCCTCATGCCAAAGCACCCATCCTGAGAAATGGGCAGGCTTGGTGTGGTCATCCCATCTAACCAACAAAGAACCCAGGCTCAGAGGAGCCACGTCTTGTCCGAGGTCCCCCAAACTGGTGGCAACATTAGGCACAGATTCCTGGCCTTCTGATTCCCAGTCCAGGGCTTCACCTCCCTGACTGGACTAAGGCTTGGCACAGTTCTGGGCCCTAACAAAGTCAGGCTCAAGGAACCATGAGTCTGAAAGGAAAGGCGCCCTGTACCACTGTCCCATCCATGAGAAGGGGTGGGGGGCTCTGAGTCTGGCCCCCAAGGGCAATCCAGAGACAACGTACCAGTCTTCATAGCCATGTATCTGCCAGTGGGTCCTTTGCTGCTCTTTCCTTCATCCTGAGAACCCAGAGGGGGCCTAGAAGGGGTCATGGATTCTAGGTCCTGCCCCACAACAGTGCTTGTAGCCTTGAAAAGACAAATCTGGATTGGTACCACGCATTTGGCCATCCCCTTCCCATCCCCCACCCCCACTTGTCTGCTAAACAGTATATGACTCAGACCCAGTGTGAACTAAGGGCTTTCGGGTGAGCAAGAGGCAGAGTGAGTTGGGAGCGCATGGGAGGGCAGGGGATGAGGAGGCATAGCGGGAAGTCCAGGAGAGAGGCAGAAGCTGCAGTGCTGGAGTTAGAGAAGCCTGGGTTTGAACTTCAGCCATGCCACTCCATGACTTTGTGGTCAGGAAAAGTCACATCACCTCTCTGGGCTTCTGTTTCTTCATCTGCAGAGTGGAGGACTAGTAAAAAAGCTGCGATGATTAAATGAGATGATATTTGCAAAGTGCTTTCGATAGCAGGTCATTCTTATAATGATGGAAGGGGGAGAAGCATGGCCAGTCTTGCACAAGTGGCAGCCCTCACAAATGCTTCCTGGTGCTCAGGCACGATTGAATGAAGGGCAGTGCTTGCCTGAGTCCGAGGGTTGGTGGTGTTTCTTCCCAGTACAGAATGGGGAGCGGGAAGAAGAGAGGAAAGACGGTAAGCGGAAGAGGAAGCCAGCTGGATTTCCAGCTCCTTCCGAGTCCCGTTCTCATGTGGATTCATAACGTGAATTCCCACAACATGACAGAACACACACATTCATTTCAATAGTCATTTATGGAGCCATCACAGGGGCTCGACCCTGTGCCCAGTGTAGGAGGAACAGAGACAAGCAGGATGGCCTTGTCACTCCTTAGAAGCTTACAGCAGAGTGGAAGCGACAGATCAGAGCCAGGGGTTACTATACAGTAAGACAGGCTGGGTCCAGGCTCTGAGAGGCTCTGGGAAGTGTCTTGGGGAAAGGAAGATCCGTGAACGCTTCCTGGAAAGGAATGCAATCGAAATTGGTGGCATAGACAGAGCGGATCCTCCTGTCTTCTTCAAGTTTCCTGCCCTTAGACACAGGGCTCATTCCAGGCATCCCCCGCCCTCATGCTGGACACTCTGGTCAGTCACACTGCCTCCATGGTGCTCCAGCCACCTCCATGGCAACTCCCTGCTGTATCTCTAGCCAGGACCTTTCTTCTGGGCCCCACCCTCACATTTTCGGTAACCTCCTGCTAACCTCTACCCGGATGTCCTAAAGACTCCTTATGCTCCACACATTCCAAAGGGAGCCGACCTTCTTCCTTTTAAGCCTGAATTCTGTTTTGTATTTCACCTTTTCTCTCCCTCACCATTTAAGTCATATATTTCATCAGCACTTTCAGACTGCTCTCATCCCTCCAGTTCTCAAGGGTGCTAATTCTGCTCTGTGTGTGTGTGTGTGCGCGCGCGCGTGCGTGTACACTAATGTACCTCATGGGTTTTGTTTCTCGTTTGTGATTGTGAACTCATCTTGGTCACACGTACCTCTCTCTTCTTTTTAGGGGGAGTCTTGTGTGCCCTAGGTTGGGAAAATGTCCTCATAAAGACCGGCCTTATTTTCTTTCCTGCTGGGCCTGAGTGTTTCACTAATCTTGAATATTTTATAGGCTAAATTTATAGTTTAGAGTTTCCATTCTACATGGGTGGTGTAAATTTAGACCCTACACCCAGAAGTGGCACAGGCTTAGGGTTTTAATTACTCATGTGTGAATTTTCTCTCTCACTGTCTGTGAATGGTTTCTTTGCCGCTTCCGCTAGGAAGGTTCTTTTTTTAAGTTCCTGTAAGGATGGAATGGCCCTTCAAGGGTCCCTGCTGTAAAGTGGGTGCCACATCAGCTCCTTGCCATCCACAGGCTGAGGTCGGGTTGGTGGAGTTCACAGTGCGGTTTTTAGGCTCTGATCCCGGAGCCTCTTTCTTTATTCGTCTGACTCATGGGATTCACGGATCTCCTCTATCTCAGCTTCTGCTTTCGTCTCTGGATTCCTTTTTTTGTTTCTGGCACTGTGTATCATACATTTTTTATTTTAAGCTTGGTTCTATATTTATCTTTTTGGCAATATATGGCCCAGTATATATGTATATACGTATATGTGTATATGTGTGTGTGTATATATATATATTTTTTTTTTATGGAAAGGGATCCTTTAGCATGAGCTGAACACCCAGAAGCATGTTGTTATTACTATTATTTTACAATTGTTCAAATATTATTATTATTATACTGTTATTATTTTTGCAATTGTTTGTCTTATTTTTGTGTAACATTTCTTATTGTAGTAAAATATGCATAACATAAAATTTACCATTTTAACAATTTTTTTTTTTTTGAGATGGAGTCTTGCTTTGTTGCCCAGGCTAGAGTGCAATGGCACAATCTCGACTCACTGCAACCTCCGCCTCCCGAGTTCAAGTGATTCTCCTGCCTCAGCCTCCTGAGTAGCTGGGATTACAGGCATGCACCACCACGCCCAGCTACTTTTTGTATTTTTAGTAGAGACAGGGTTTTGCCATGTTGGCCAGGCTGGTCTTGAACTCCTGACCTCAAGTGATCCACCTGCCTCGGCCTCCCAAAGTGCTGGGATTACAGGCGTGAGTCACCACGCCCGGCCCATTTTAGCAATTCTTAAGTGTACAGGTCAGTGGCATTAAGTCCATTCACATTGCCCTGCAACCATCACCACCAACCATCGCCAGAACTTGGTCATCCTCCACAACTGAAACTCTGTGCGGGTCAAAGACCAACTCCCCATTCTCCTTTCCCCAGCCCTTGGTAAACACCATTCTACTTTCCGTCTCCATGAATTTGACTTCTCTAGGTACCCTACATATGTGGGATCATTCAGTATTTGTCCTTTTGTGTCTGGCCTATTTCACTTAGCATAATGCTGTCAAGGTTCATTCATGTTGCAACAGGAATCAGTACTTTATTCCATTTTGGGGCTGAGTAACTTTCCCTTGTATGGATATACCACCTTTTGTTTATCCATTCTTCTGATGATGGACGTTTAGGTTGCTTCCACGTTTTGGCTACCATGAATAATGCTTCTACAAACATAATAAATATCCATCTGATTTCTTAAATGTATCCTTACTGGAAAAAATCAAACGCAACAAATAAAACCAAAGTCTCTCCTTTAGTTATTCCTTCAATTACAGACCTCCTTGCAGAGTTGAACAATGTGGAGGATATCTCTCTAGAGGTCGATGGTATTAGACATTAGTGCTGCAACTTACCTCTTCCCTCACATTTAACAGAAGATCTTGGAGAGCTTTTCATATGAGTAAATATAGATTCACTTCATTATCTTTACCTATACTATAGTATTCTCTACCATAGTTGTACCATAATTTATTTAACCATTCTGCAGTGATAGACATTGGAGTCTTTCATTATTGTAAGAATGCTTTATGGGTTTAAAGTATAAGCATTCAAAATTGCAATAGGTACTGTCAAACGGTTTTCCAAAAAAGGGTGCAAATGTATATTTGCACACCAACCATGGATTAAGTTAGCCATTTCCCCACAATGTGTTACCAGATTTGATATTATCAAACTTCCACATTTTATCTAACGGCTGAGTGAAAATGTTTTCTTGTCTTGCTTTGTCTTTACCCGGTTTCCAGTGAGATTGAACATCTTTTCATAAATGTGTTGACCGATCCTATTTTCTTTTCTCTGAATTTCTTAAACACCATTTTTGCCCATATGCTATTGGATTGTTTATCCTTTTTACTGGATTTTAGGAGATCTTCATATATATTCTGGATGTAAATTACTAGTCTGCTATGTCTTTGAAATATTGCTACTTCGCTGACATTTCTTGTTGGTTTTAATAGTTTGTCAGTTGATTCTCTTGGGTTTTTCCTAGTTAGAGCATCACATCATTTAGAAATCTTTTCTTTCTTTGTTTCTTTTTTTTGGAGACAGAGTCTTGCTCTGTCACCCAGGTTGGAGTGCAGTGGTGTGATCTTGGCTCACTGCAACCTCTGTCTCCTGGGTTCAAGTGATTCTCCTACCTCAGCCTCCCGAATAGCTGGGATTACAGGCGTCCGCCACCATGCCCGGCTACTTTTTGTGTTTTTGGTAGAGATGGGGTTTCACCATGTTGGCCAGGCTGGTCTCGAACTCCTGACCTCAAGTGATCTGCCCGCCTCGGCCTCCCAAAATGCTAGGACGACAGGTGTGAGCCACTGCACCCAGCCTTGTTTACAAATCTTAACAGTTATATTTTTGCCAGTATTTACTCTCCCTTCTTATTTTTCCTTTTAAACTGCATTGCATGGGATCTCCAGGTCAACGTAGAGTGACAGAAGTGGTCGCAGGCTTTCTGATTGGACTCAGTACTTCCTGACTGAAGTGCTGTGATGGAAACATCCCAGTGTTTCACCAGTAAGCATGACCCTCGCCCGAGGATTCCAGAAATACCCCTCATCAAGTTGAAAGCAATTAACTTCTGAAAGTTATGACTTCTTTCTCATTCCCCTCATTGTTCCTTTGTACTTTGTATTTTTCCCCTTCCCTCCATCCTTCTCTCTCTCTCTCTGTCTCTCTCTCCCTCTATTCTTAGTAAGTTTTGCCAAAGGCTTACCTATTTCAAAGGTCTTTTCAAAGAAATAGCTCTTACTTTTATTAATCAGTTCTATTGTCTACCGTTTTCTCTAGTTTTGTAAATTAACATTGCTTTTATTTCATTAATTTTTTCCTCCAGATTTATGTGATTTGTGCTTTTCTAATTCTAGAGATAGGAGCGTTTTAATCCTGTTTTTAAAATGACACACGCACAGTTGCCTTCCAAGAGAGGGTCCTAGCAAGGTTACTTTTTTTTTTTTTTTTTTTTTTTTTTTGCTTTTTTACCCATTACCTTTTTTTTGGTAAAATTTACAAAAGTAAGCTTTTGGGGGGGGATAATCTTTTCCTTAAAAGGACCCCAAAATTGTATAACCTTCAGTCCCCAGAAAAGCTGCATCCAGCCATATTGGCCACATTCCACAGGGTTAGGATAAGTTGCCCTCTCACTGTCCGTCATGTCTACAGAGTTCAAAACCTCCATGTTTCTCCTCTTTACACAAAGAACTGTTGAGAGCCGTGTACAAGAATCCTGACAAATAGATTTTTTTTCTTGTTAATTAGCCATTTTATTCCACTATGATCAGACCATGTGACCCCAAAGTGATATCTTTTTGAAATTCTTTCTTGTCTAAACCATGGTCTTGCGTGTGTGTGTGAACGTTCCTTATGAGTTAAAAAATAGATACATTATCTACACCGTATATGTTGGGTTACAAATTCTCTGTAAAATTTAAGCTATTATCAATACAGTTTTCTCCTTCCCTTTTTCCTGTTTTTTATTGACACAATCAAATTTCTTATATATCTCCTTTTTCTGCAGTTCTAGAAACGTACAGTTTTAACACACATTTGAAAACTGGTATTTTTGGCCAGGCGCAGTGGCTCATGCCGGTAATCCCAATACTTTGGGAGGCCAAGGTGGGAGGATCGCTTGAGCCCAGGAGTTTGGGACCAGCCTGGGTAAGAAAGTGACCCCCGCCTCTGCAAAAAATTAAGCAATTAGCTGGGGGTGGTGGCATGTGCCTGTGTTCCCAGCTCTTCTGGAGGCTGAGGTGAGAGGGTCGTTTGAACCCAGAAGGTTGAGGCTGCAGTGAGCCATGCTTGCTCTACTGCAACACAGCCTGGGTGATAGAATGAGCCCCTGTCTCAAAAAAAAAAAAAAATTAAAAATTAAAACTGGCATTTTCTACCAGAGTTTGGATTAAGTCAGTAGCTCTATCTATCCTATCCCTGAACAGGGAAGGACGTTGGTACCTTTCTTCTTCCTTCTCTTCCTAACCCCCCAGCTCCCATGGCCCCTGTCCGTTTGGTTTCATGTTGTCAATTCTTATTTCAACTTAATGATAAGTTTTGCTGTTTTACTTTTGGGGAGGGTTTTGTTTTCTCATCATGGCGGCTTTGGCAGTGACAACTCCTCCCCCACCACCTCCTCCTTCTCCTTCTTTTTGGGTTAAGTATTTTGAGCTATGATTTATATTCAGTAAAATTCGCCCTTTATAGCATATAGCTCTCACTGCTACTTCCTCAATTCCCTGACTTCCTCTTGGATTTACTTTCTTTTTTCACCAGCATGTCTCTGCTAGTAATTCTTTCAGGTAGGAACTGTGGATAGCAGTTTTCTAGGTCCTTGCATTGCTAAACGTGTCTTTATTTTGCTTGCTCATTTGAATGCAAGCTTATCTGCCTCCATAATCACGTTCCCAACTATCTCTGCAGCTATTCCTCCATGGCCTTCTTGAATTTAGTGATGTTGCTGAGAAGTCTGAGATAAATTTGATTCTCATTCCTTTGTGAGTAATACGGTTTTTACTCTTCCTGAAGATTTAAGTTTTTTAAATTTTTTTTCTTGCTTGCTTTTTTAATAGAGACAGGGTTTCACCATGTTGCCCAGGCTGGTCTCGAACTCCTGGCCTCAAGTGATCAGCCCACCTCAGTCTCCCAAAGTGCTGGGATTACCGGTATTCGCCACCATGCCCAGCCTTTAGGTTTTTAAGTCTTTCTTCCTTGTATTCTGAAATTTCAAGCCATGTTTCTGAGTAGGTGTTTGTTGTGGGGGTGTTTGTTGGTCATGTCGCACCTGGTTGTACCCTTTCCCTGCTGTGAAGCCTTCTTTTCATTGTTTCTTTAAGTATTTCTCTGTTTTATCCTTCCAGAGACTTTTCTAACCACATGTCACCTTGTTCTTCTTATTCATATTTCTTGGTCCTTGGTGCATTCTGAGAATAGGCCTTGGCTCTAACCAACAACTCACCCATTTTCTCTTCATCAGTCTCCATTCTGCAGGTCAGCTCTTCTGTATTGCGTTTCGTTTTTAGAGATTGGGTCTCATTCTCCTGCCTCAGCCTTCCGAGTAGTTGGGACCACAGGCTTGCACTACCACACCTGCCTAATTTTTTGTAGAGATAGGCTCTCGCTGTGTTGTCCTGGTTGGTCTTGCTCAAGCGATCCTCCCGCCTCAGCCTCTCAAAGTTCTAGGATTACAGGCGTATGTCACTGTGCCAGGCCTGGGGTTTGTTTGTTTATTTTTAAAAATCATCTTTTCATTTTCATGTGCTCTGATTGATTCTTTTGATTAGCAATCTGATCTTAAGTCATGGAAGCATGGGCTGATGCTACATTTTTAAAAGTCTCCATCTGCATGTTTTAGAACATTTCGGAGTTTTCTGGTAGGTTAGAGATGGGTGGGAATAACTGCACACTTAAGACTGGATTAGTCAGCCAAAGATCATAGGTGAGATTATAACACAGAGCAGGAGATATCTTGATTCGAATGATCTAAGGAGGCACACAGCTGCCATTAACACTATTCAAGTGAAGCAGGTCTTGCCAAAATCTTTTTTAAAAATTGAGATATAAATCCCATACCATAAAACCCACCTTTTTGTAAAATGTACAATTCAGTGGTTTTAGTATATTCATGAAGGGATGCAACCATCACCATTATCTAGCTCAATAATATTTTTTCTTTTCTTTTCTTTCTTTTTGTTTTTATGAGATGGAGTCTCGCTCTGTTGCTCAGGCTGGAGTGCAGTGGCACGACCTCGGCTCACTGTAACCTCTGCCAGCCGGATTCAAGCGATTCTCCGTCCTCAGCCTCCCAAGTAGCTGGGATTACAGGTGCCCGCCATCAGGTCTGGCTAATTTTTGTATTTTTTTAGTAGAGACGGGGTTTCATTATGTTGGCCAGGCTGGTCTTGAATTCCTGACCTCAAGTGATCTGCCCACCTTGGTCTCACAAAGTGCTGGGATTACAGGCATGAGACACCGTGCCTGGCCCAAGAACATTTTCATTTCTGAAAAAAGAAGCCCCATACCCATTAGTGGTCACTCACCATTCCCCTTCCCCCAGCCCTTGGTATTTCATATAAATGGAATCAAACAATATGTAGCGTTTTGTGTGTGACTACTTTCCCTTAGCGTAATGTTTTTGAGATTCATCCATGTTGTAGCATCATGAGTCAGTGCTTCATTTCATTTTATGGCTGAGTATTACTCCATTGTATGGATATGCCATGTCTTATTTATCCCAGTTGATGGACATGTGAGTTGTTTCTACTTTTTGGCTATTACGAATAATGCTGCTATAAGTATTCATATGCAAGTTTTTGTGTGGATATGTTTTCGATTATCTTGCTGATATACATAGGAGTGGAATTGCCATATCATATGGTAATTCTGTTTAAGTTTTTGAAGAACTGCCAAATTCGTTTCCAAAGTAGCTGCCCCACTTTACATTTCCACCAGTAATGTAAAAAGGTTCCAATTTCTCTGCATCCTTGCCAACCCTTGATACTGGCTGCCTTTTTGGATATGGCCATCCTAGTAGGTGTGAAGTGATGTCTCATTGTGGTTTTGATCTTCATTTCTCTAATGACTAATGATGTTGAGTATCTTTTCATGTGCTTATTCATCGTTTGTTTATCTCCTTTGGGGAAATGTCTACTGAAATCTTTTGCCAATTTAAAATTTGGGTTATTTGTCTTTTTATTGTTGAGTTGTAAGGGTTCTTTAATGAATTCTGGACACCAGACCCTTTTCAGATATGCTTTCTCCCATTTTGTGGGTTATCTTTATACTTTTTTTTTTATAATGTCTTTTGGAGTATAAAATCTTAAAATTTTGATGAAGTTCAGTTTATCTATTTTTTCTTTTATTGTCTGTGCTTTTGGTGCCATATCTAAGAAACCATTGCCCAATCCAAGGTCATGAAGATTTACCCCCATGTTTTCTTTGTAAAGTTTTATAGTTTTAACTCTTATATTTAGGTCTTTGATCCACTTTGGATTAATTTTTGTGTATGGTGTGAGGTAGGAGTTCTTTTGAGCATGATTAACTAGTTTTCCCAGCACCATTTATTGAAAAGACTATCTCTCATCCATTGAATTGTTTAGGCAGATTTGTCAAAAGTTAATTGATCATAGACATATGGGTTTATTTCTGGACTCCGAGTGCTATTCCACTCATGTGTATATGTTAGTATGCCACACAGTCTTGATTACTGTACACCTGCAGTAAGTTTGAAATCAGGAAGTGGGGGTCCACTAGCTTTGTTCTTCTTTTGCAAGATTATTTAGCTATTCTGTGTTTCTTGCACTTCCATATGAATTTTAGGTCAATTTCTGCAAAAATGCCAGTGGGGATTTTGATAGGGATTGTGTTGACTCTGTAGATCAATTTGAGGAGTATTGTCATCTTAACAATATCAGTTCCAATCCATGAACGTGGGAAGTCTTTACATTTATGTAAGTCTTCTTTAATTTCTTTCAATGATGTTTTAAAGTTTTCAGTGTACAAGTCTTGCACTTGTTTTGTTAAATTTATTCCTAAGTATTTTAGTCTTTTTGATGCTAATGTAACTGGAATTGTTTTCTTAATTTCATTTTCAGACCGTTTATTGCAAGTGTATGGAAATATAATTGAGTTTTGTATATTGATCCTCTATCTTGCAACCTTGCTGAACTCATTTATTAGTTTTATTTTGGAGGGGATTCTTTAGTATTTTCTATGCATAGGATTACATCATCTTTGAATAGGTAGTTGAACTTTTCCCTTTCCAATCTGGATAGCTTTTATTTCCTTTTCTTATCTAATTCCCCTAACTAGAGTCTCCAACTTAATATTGAACAGAAGTAATGACAGCAGACATCTTGTTTTATTCCTGATCTTAGGGGGAAGGTTTTCAGTCTTTTACCGTTAAATATGATGTTAACTATGAATCTTTTGTTGTTGTCCTTCATCTAGTTGATGAAGTTCCCTCCTATTTCTAGTTTGTTGAATGTATTTTTTACCATAAAAAGGTGTTGGATTTTGCTGGATTTTTTTTTTTTTTTGCAGACATGTATTGAGATGCTTATATGGTTTTTGTCTTTTAGTCTGTCAACATGGTATGTTACATTGACTGATTTTCACACCCTGAATAACTTTGCATTCCTGTGATAAATTCCGCTCAGTCCTTGAGAAATCTTGTTATCTCACTATTCTTTTACGCTTGGGGTTTATATATCTCTTCCAGGATAACGTATACTAACAATCTATGAGCTGTTATTTAAGGAATGATTTACAATCTAGGTTATTCTTGTTCTTAAGACAAACTTAGTGTCAGCAAGGCCACGTTCTTGTTGACAGGAAGGAAGCAGTCACTGCCTGGGTATCCCTGATCAATTTCTCTGCCTCTAGCTTTCCAGAGAGCTATTTTTTCCTACCATTCACCCCCTGACTCTGGTTTATGACCTTGTATCTAGATACATGCTTCTCAAAGAGTGGCCCCTGGACCAACAGCATTAACATCTCTTGGCAACTGGTTGGAAATGTGACTTTGGGGGTCACATTTCTAGACCCCTAGACCTACTGAATCAGTCAAATTCTAGGAGCAGGGCTCAGAATCCACATTTTAACTAGTCCTGTGATTTTGATGCATACTAAAATTTGAGAGCCAATAATGACTGTGACACTAAGTGGGTTTAAGGACTCCACAGGTCCAATTCCCTCTTCCCTTCAGTCACTGAGTTGGATATCTTCCTTCCACGTTGTTGGTTTTTATCTAATATTTAGTAATATTTGTGCATAAGCCAGTTTGTGTTTGCAGTTCCCTGTCAGCCCATCTCTGAGTGATAGGAATATATGTGTTTAATGAAACCTGCTGTCGTCGAATTATTGGGGAAGGTAGAAAATGTCGCTGGTGTGAGTTGAACCAGTTGCTTCTGCTTTATTCCTCTTGGGTATTTTCAGCTTTCCATGGTGTCCTGTCCTTCAAACAGTCATCCTTTCTCACACTTGGGGACAGATGCTTTGCTTGGCATAAGCAGGGGTTGGGGGAGGACCAAGACACCTGGCTCCTCTACTATGGAAGCCCAGATGATCGATCACAAGAGGTTTCTTTGCTTCTGTATATTTCACCCATGAGCCTGCTGTTCCTTCTGTGCTGCCTCCATCACTGGCCACAGATCTTTCTTTTTTGAGATGGAGTCTTGCTCTGTTGCCCAGGCTGGAGTGCAGTGGTGTGATAATTCCTTGCAACCTCCGCCTCCTGGGTTCAAGTAATTCTCCTGCCTCCCACGGCTAATTTTTTAAATATTTTTATTAGAGACAGTGTTTCACTATGTTGGCCAGGCTGTTCTCAAACTCCTGACCTCATGATCCACCCACCTCGGCCTAAGTGCTGGGATTACAGGTGTGAGCCACCGCACCCCGCCAAGCCACAGCCCTTTCTTTGCAGGCTTGAGCTTATGGGTTTTCTTTCTCCTGGGCTAGCGTTATGGGCATTTGTCCTTTGCAGTCACACAGGGCTCCACACACTTGATTTACTTTTTTTTTTTTTTTTTTTTTTGAGACGGAGTCTTGCTCTGTTGCCCAGGCTGGACTGCAGTGGCCGGATCTCAGCTCACTGCAAGCTCTGCCTCCCGGGTTTACGCCGTTCTCCTGCCTCAGCCTCCCGAGCAGCTGGGACTACAGGCGCCCGCCACCTCGCCCGGCTAGATTTTTGTATTTTTTAGTAGGGACGGGGTTTCACGGTGTTATCCAGGATGGTCTCGATCTCCTGACCTCGTGATCCACCCGTCTCGGCCTCCCAAAGTGCTGGGATTACAGGCTTGAGCCACCGCGCCCGGCCCACACTTGATTTTCTACTCTACTGTTGCCATCTTGAAATTTTTAATTAGGTTGAACAAAGGGACCCATATTTTCATTTTATACTGGACCCTGAAAATTATGTAACCAGTCCTGCCTCCTTCCTTAGATCTCTCTGCCTTTTAACTTTTGCGGATGCCACACAGTTTCTGGTCTGCTAAGGACACTTCTTATTTTACAGTGCTACTAAAGATTAATTCACATAAAAATGCTTGATGTCATTTTCTAGGGATCTGGAGGAGGAGAAAAAGACTAGATCATGTAGTCAGTTTACCATCTTTATCCAATCCTACCACGATGCTTCTAAAATAGAAATCCAGTCCTATCATTCTGCCACGAAATTGGCAAGTAGGTCTTTGTTGCCTGCAGTATGAAGTATAGATCCCCCAGCCTGGCACAGAAGGCCATCCACAATGTGGTTCCAGCCTTCCTTCTAACAATCATAAATTTCCAGAGTTAGTGAGTTTCCTATCACTACAGGAATCTAACAGCCCTGGAAGAGCTACCATGAGAGACATAAAGGGGCTGTCAAATTGTTGCTGAACCCAATAATTCCAAGGTTATCTCTGATTCTGATATTCATGGCTTCCTGGCCATCCCTCCCTTCCTCTTCTATCCCCTACTGTATCCTAGTCAAATGGCCAGGGGGCTGCTTGCAGAGAGATCCCTGAACTCACGTGGAGCTCGTCAGCTTCCTGCCTTTGCCCCAGCTCTTCCCCTGACTTCATCTCTAGCTCCCACAATCCCAGGCACTGCCTCTGGGAAGCCTCCTTGATACTCCAGCCTCTCCCAGACCACTGTCCTCATGCCTAGCACAGCTGAGTTGATCTCTTATCTGTAGCACGGACCGTTCTGCTGACAGCTGTGCGTTTCTGATAGTGTCCCTTTCCTCCCTGTCTGAGCCCCAAGCGGTGAGGGGCTCATTGTGCGCTCATACATTCCTTCCCTCACCGATGCATGCAGTGCACAGGAATGGACACTTACTCTGTGTCAGACCCTGTGCTGGTCACCGCAGGGGACACACAGATGACTCAGAAGTAGACTCAGAATTGACTGGCTCCCAGACGGGGGTGGGTCAGTGACAGTCCAGTGAGCTAATTGCTCTAACAAGATGGGGAACAAGGCACAGAGGGCTCAAAGAGGAGGTAGCGCTAGAGCTGCTGCATGAGGAACTAAGGAGGCTTTGCTGGGGTTGGGACAGACCAATGAGGGCAGGGGGAGCTGCAGGGACAAAGGTACAGAGGGAGGTGAGGGAAGCAGGGAGAGTTGGAGAATTTGTCCTGACTGAGGTTGGACAAGCTATGAGGTTGTCATTCCTTAAATGACAGCTCATAGATTGTTAGTATAAATTGTCCTGGAAGAGATATAAAAACCCCAAGCATAAAAGAACAGTGAAATACAAGATCTGTCAAGGACTAAGTGGAATTTAGCCCAGGTATGCAAAGTTATTATGTGAAAATCAATCGATGCAACATAATATATTGATGAAATAAAAGACATGGAAAAGACGTAGAATAAAAGGTATGGAAAGCAGGGAGATTTAGGGGAGTTTGTCCTGACTGAGGTTGGGGTGTGAAGCATTGGGCTGGGGGTGAGGTGTGGAGCTAGGGGATGGTAAAAAGGGGTGGGAGGTCTTGGAGAAGAGGCAGGGGTGGAAAAGCTGGAGATGAAGACCTTGAATGCCAGGCTGAGGAGTTGGGGGCCTTCTTGGGAGTGTCCCTGTGGATCGACTGAATGGTTTAAGCAGGGGGAGCGAAGAGCCACTTTTTAGAAAGATTATTCCAGAAGCCAATGTGGAGGAGAACAGGAGGGGCCAGGGAATGAGTGTAAGGGCTTATGCTGGGCCAGGTGAGGGGTAATGAGCGTTGAGTCTCAACCTGCAGCTCACGGGAGGCTCCATGCTGGGAGTGGTCTGAGCAGGGAGGAGCGTGCAGGTCTTCCCTCCTCAGCCAGCCTTCATGAGCAAAGTCGCCAGTCTGGCCCGGAGCCTGGCCAGGGCTCCCAGTGCTGAGTAAGGGGAGAGCCCAGGGCAAATTGCGGCTTTAGCGGCTCCTGTCCCTGCTCCACAGGGGCTGTCCCTGACACTTTCTGGTTTATCAGGAGGAGAATTCCCAGTTCTTTATTCTCCAAGGCCCCATCTGTCTGAACCACTCCCCCCGCAGCCACCAACTCTCCAGTTTGATGCAGGAAGGCTCTCCTGTTTCAGAAGTTTGCCGAAAGGGCTTCTGTTCTTGGCCACACATTTTGCTTCTCTTGCTCTCGGGGAACTCACGATTTGTTGGAAGGGGATTGGAAGAAGAGATATAAAATTACTCAGGAAACCATTCGCGGGACTTGGGAGTCTCTTCTCAGAAGAGATGATGTGGCTCAGCCTTCTAGGGCTGTGTGAGTTCAGGACAGGCAAGATTCCTGGGGCCCCGAGCTTGGGGTGCGCGACAAAACCCCGGCCTTCCCGGCCCGTAGCCCTCTCCACGTAGCCCATCCTGTCTGCGGGAGTTTCTGGCAGCTCCTCCGCTGGAAACAAGCTCCAGCAGAGGCAAAGCTGTCGGGCCCATGAGCCCTGCAAAGCTCCAGGCTAAGTGGGGTCTCATTTAGGCGGCAGCTGAGCCAGCTGCACAGTTGGTTAATCACCCTCGTCCTGGGAGCCTGCTAAATCAGGAAGCCAGGTTCAAGCCGGCTCCTCCCTCGCTGGCGGTTTCCAGGGAAGATGGAGCCGGCTTGGACTGGGTAGGCAAGGCCGGCTTCCTGCTGTCCGGGCCCCACACTTACCTCGTCAAACAGCAGGGCTTGTTCCGGACCCCGTCGGTGTCTTCACCAGCCCTGGGATCCCCGAGATGCCTGGCTCAGGCTGCGCTGCCGGAAAGATGAAGCCCAAAGCAAACACCAGCCAGTCCCCACGCCTCTGGACGCATCCTCTCTGCGCCCCTTGTAAATGTCCCCTTCTCTGCTCCCCACCTCCCCACCCCTCAGCCCCTGACTGTGGCAGCCTTCCCCTGTCCCATGCCTTCCTCCTCTAGGAAGCACTACCCAGGCTGCCTGAGCCGCCCTGGGAAGCCCCTGCTCTAGGAAGCCCCCCACCAATAGAGGGCACGGTGAAATTGTGGGAATAGCCCTTGCCAGTATTGGGGTGTCCGAGGGACCAGATCCCAACGTTCGGGAAGTGATTTTATCTTGCTGAGGCTCAGCAGCCTTACTGCACAGGCGTGGAATCCAACGATTTTGTGTGCGGGAAAGTACTAGGCAAGCCAGAAAGCACCTGCGTGTCCAGGCACAGCCTTCACGGCCGGCTTTGAGGAGACCCAGAGCTTGGCCCCGACCTCCTTTCTGACATTTTCCCTCTTCTTACCCACGTGCAGCCTGTGCACTGGCGTTTCGAGGACACTCACCTGATGGCCTCTTCTCACCTGGGTCCTTGAGCTTCTTCCGGCCTCTGAACTCTGCATTCCCAGCAACCCCAGCTGCATCCTCAGTATCCCCAGCAACCCCAACTCTCATCCTTGCCCACCTCCCCAGCTTGCCCACCTCCCCACCTCTGGACATCGTGCCCAGGCTAAAGTCATAGTTCCACCCTGGTAATGAAAGTATTGGATGGTCTGGAGAACTCGTAAATTGTTTCTGTGAGTACCAGCTCCGGGCCTGGCGTGAGAATGTGGAGGTAATGACTCAGGCCTGGCCCCTCCCTGCGCTGGAGTCCTCCCCTCCTCCAGGGCCTGACACATAGTAGATGCCCGAGAAATGCCAGAAGCGTCTGTGTTACAGTCAGGGCTCAGGGCCGGCGCTCCAGAGGGTTGCACGTATTGGATTTGCTGTTCTGAAGTCTGAATAGTGTTATCTTCAAGTTTGTTTGTTTGTTTGTTTGAAACGGAGTCTTGCTCTGTTGCCCAGGCTGGAGTGCAGTCGCACTATCTCGGCTCACTGCTACCTCTGCCTCCTGGGTTCAAGTGATTCTCCTGCCTCAGCCTCCCGAGTAGCTGAGATTACAGGCGTGCGCCACCACACTCAGCTAATTTTTGTATTTTTAGTAGAGACAGGGTTTCACCATGTTGGCCAGGCTGGTATCGAACTCCTGACCTCAGGTGATCCGCCCACCTTGGCCTCCCAAAGTGCTAGGATTACAGTCGTGAACCACCGTGCCCGGCCAAGTTTGTGTTTTGTAAGTGAAGTCTAATGGGACAGTGCATACGTGCGGGGGTACTTGGTGGGCAATTCTCACATGGTTCTGCCTCCTGCTGCCTTGAAGCCTCCTGGGATCTTGGCCTCCGACTCTTCTGACCTCTGGCTTCTCAGCCCCAGCCCCACCCAGCTTTCTTTTCCCTACCCCTGCCCATAAACAGCCGCTGGCCTCCCTGCATGCCAGAGCCTGGGTGTAGGCAGGGCTGAGGTTAGGTGCTCATACTTCACCATGTCTTGGGGCGAGGCAGCTATCCCCACCCTGGGCTGGCAGTGCCATAGAGCATTCCAAGGGTGATTCAGAGGGGAATAAACCTCTCACTCACCTAGTGCATTTCAGCGTGGAGGTTGCAAGACTCTTGTCTACCCTGGGTGGGGCCAGCAGGCCTGTGGGAGGGGCACATACTTGGCTCAACTTTCCAACTGTCACTCACAGCATGGTTTGTTGGCCCAGTGGCTGGCAGGAGGGGGATCCTGGGTGCTGGTGGGGCCTGTGTGTGTATGCCAAGCTAAGGAGCAAGGGCCCTGGGGCCTGGGAGGGCCTGCACTCATCCCTCGAGTATCCCTGGGCATGAGAAAATAATAGTAGCAAATAGAAAACACTGACTGGGCACGGTGGCTCACGCCTGTAATCCCAGCCCTTTGGGAGGCTGGAGTGGGCGGATCACCAGGTCAAGAGACTGAGACCATCTTGGCCAACGTGGTGAAACCCCATCTCTACTAAAAATACAAAAATTAGCTGGGCGTGGTGGTGAGTGCCTGTTGTCCCAGCTACTCAGGAGGCTGAGGCAGGAGAATCGCTTGAACCAGGAGGCGGAGGTTGCAGTGAGCCGAGATGGCGCCACTGCACTCCAGCCTGGTGACAGAGCGAGACTGCGTTAAAAAAAAAAAAAAAAAGAGAGAGAGAGAGAAAGAAAGAGAGAAAGAAAGAAAACACCATAATAGGTTTTAGAGCATCCTCAGGGAAAAGGAAAAATGTTATATTTTAGTACCTTTAGCAACATTTTTTTTTTCTGTTTGAAAAAGGGACCTCACATTTCCTTTTTGCATGGGGCCTTCCTCATTCTGCAGCTGCTTTTAGGTGGAGTGTGATAGAAAAAGCAGGAGGTTTGGATTTGGAAGAGTCTGCAAGCCCCTTCACCTCTTCAGGCCTTGGTTTTCTTATCTGTGAATGGTCTTCCTTCCCAGGGCTGTGCTCTCTCACACCCCCGCTTTGCCTTGAACTTGGCATTCCATAAACGTGATCTTGCTGGCTGGTTTGGAACGCCAAGCCCTTTCCTCTACTGTCAAAACTGAAATCTCTGCTCTGGCACGGGCTTCCTTGGGGTCCTCAGTCAGAATGAATCTTTCCCTGTCCCCCTGTCTCTGCCGGTCTTGCCTGTCACTGCAGTCGGCGATGCGCTGCCCTGCACGGTGGTGTTCTTGCTCCTTCCTCACCCTGACTTCCTCATCTCTGCATCCCCCACGGCCCTTAGTATGGGGCTCGGCCCATAGAAGGTGCTTTTTCGAATGCATGTCTCCATTTCTCTGCTAGGCCCCAGTTCTGCTGGGTGCTCAAAGCTGACTTTCTTTAGGGGCAGCAAAGTGTGATGGGCCTTAACTGGCGCTCAGACATGGTGCGGGCCTTCGCTCCCTGACCTGTGTATCGGCCACTGGGTCATTCCTTGTTCCCGTCCACATCTGTGCTGCTCTTGCACCTGGGAAACAGTCTGTGCCCATCCTGTTGTGCTGTGTGGGGACTGCTCTATGATGGCATCCAGGTCTCTGTTCTCTATCTGGGCCCTTCTTGGGCCTAGGTTTCGTCACGGCCCCTGGGTCTGGGGAGTGCTGTGAGCTGGCATCTAGCATTAACCATTGATTCTCTCTGTCTGGCTCCACCTGGGATCATGATGAAGACAAAAGGGACAAGGTCTTGAATCAATTGTTAGAGGTAAACAAGTAAAAAACCAAGAATGAGAATCATCCTCACTTACTGAACACCTGTTATATGCCTGACTGTGTTCTGAAGGCTTTACACATATATATATATATATTTTTATTTGTCTTCTTTTTTGGAAACAGAGTCTCATTCTGTCACCCAGGCTGGAGTGCAGGGGTGTGATTTCGGCTCACTGCAACCTCCACCTCCTGAGTTCAAGCGATTCTCCTGCCTCAGCCTCCCGAGTAGCTTCGGGATTATAGACATGCGCCACCACGCCCGGCTAATTTTTGTATTTTAGTAGAGACAGGGTTCCACCATGTTGCCGGGCTGGTCTCAAACCCCTGACCTCTAGGTGATCTGCCCACCTCCGTCTCCCAAAGTGCTGGGATTACAGGCATGAACCATCGTGCCCAGCAGGCTTTACGTATATTAATCATTTAATATCCACAGTAACCCTCCGAGGCAAGTACCAGTACTATCCCCATTTTATAGATTGGAAGACTGAGGCATATACAGGTTGCGTAACTTGCCCAAGGGTGCATGGTTCGTAAGTGAAGAAGCTGGCGTTTGAATCCAGGTATCCAGTCATAATTCAGTGTCACTCAAGGGCATTCAGGACTTGGAGATTCTTAGCGAGTACTGGATCCCTGCTATCTTGTAGGAATGAACCCAGAGAGGGAGAGTGCTGGACCCTATGAGACACAGTGGGCCAGAGGGAGCCTAAAACGGAGTCAGCCTCCAGATTCCAGCTGGACGCTCTTCCCACTGTTTACCGCTGCCTGCTTTGAAGAGGGCCCGGGGGCCACGGTCCCAGGATTCAGGGGACATGGGCCATGAAGGCGGCCCTGGCAGGCAGAGGGCTGCAGAAACAGGGTGATGGATTCCGATGGACACACCTGGAGAAGTTTCATGTGAGAGGCAGGCACAGGGTCAGGAGAGGAGTCACCCACCAGGCCCTGGAGTGTGGGCTGTGGAGATGGAGTAGGTTCTTAGACTGGAGTTGCCCTTCAGTTCTGCAGGGGAGGAAATGAGGTAGCTTTGCATGGGGAAGGGTTCTCGAGTCCCTTGGGGAGACCAGGAGGTGACTTCACTTTGTGCCTTGGAACCCTTCCTCAGAGAACTGGGGCCCTAGAGGAAGCCGCAGACACATTTTGGGAGGGGCCGCAGGCTTCTAGGGAAGCTTTGGTCATGGGCAGTGTGCAGTGTTTGGGAGTGGCCACAGAAGACATCTGGGGGGCAGTGGGATACGCAGATCTAGAGCTAAGGAGAGAGGCCTGGGCCAGAGGCAGAGCCCTGGCAGTGGTTTGTGGGCTTGGAGTTCAGTGTGGACCCTCGGAGGAGAGAGTGAGTATAGAGAGGCAGGCGGCTCCTGGGAAGCCGCTGCTTTGTAGAGGAGGGAGGAGAGGAGGGGCTGGAGGACAAGACAGAGGTGGAAAGGCCTGAGGAGGCAGAGGAGCCAGGCTGTGCTCTCCCCAGAAATGGCATCAGGTGTGGCATGAAGGGCCAAGGGCTAGGTCAGGGCATGGCAGAGCAGGGCATAAAGTGGTGGGAGGTAACTCTGCCCATCCCAAGCTCTCAAGTGAGGGCCAGAGGCAGCTCCAAGCAGCCTCCCTGGGAACCACAGTGCCTGGCAACAGTGACAAGGATCTGCTCACGTTTCTTTTCTTTTTCTGCAGGAGAAGGGACCGCGCCGTGCACATCCAGCATCCTCCAGGAGAAGCAGCGTGAGTCAAACCTGACCCCGTGGGGTCATTACTTCCCCTTGGATGGGTCCAAGCTCGTTGAGCCTGGGTCCCCTCTCATCCATTCAGAGCCGGGTAGGGTGGCAAGATCCCTGCCATCTTGCCTGCAGGCAGGACTGGAGGGCCTGAGGTCACTCAGCCTGAGTTTGGGCCACTCTCTAACCCATGAACTGAGCCCCTCGGGTTCCTGAGTTCCTGTCGCTGGGCAGCTCAGGCCAGCTCACGTCTCCCTCTCTGGGGAATCCACAGGGCCAGAGGGAGGGGTGGGAGGCTGGTGGGTTGGGAGCATGAGCTCAGCAGAGCAGATGAGATCATGGCATGAGGACAGAGAGGAGGATAGGAATGGGGAACATGGCCCCTGTGTCCATCACCTTTGGGTGACACAACTTCCAGGAACCACAGACGGTGTCATGGTGACTGACATGACTGAGTGAGGTTCAGAGACACCTCATTCCTGTATGTGCCCGGGGTGATGATCCTCAAAGCCCGTGGCCCTGTGGCTGAGTCCCTGTCCTCTGTGTTATACAGGCGTCTCCAGGTTTCCTTCCCCCTGTGCTTTCCCAGAGAGACGAGCGCAGCATTGGACCCAGGAAAGACTTGGTCGAGACGTGGCCATTTGCTGACATAGTGACCTCAGGACGTCTTCCTTGGACATTCTGGGAGGACTCAGTGGCCAATGTCTGGGCCAAATGTCTTTGCTGTTGGCATTATTGACTTCCACATGCGGCTGGGTCAGGAGAGGAGTTCATGTGTGTTTGGGGTGGCGTTGTACTCAGAACTTTCCTGACTTCTCTCTCCTGCTCCTTTGATCTATAGTTGCAGTTTTGGGGGGGCTCAGTCCACTCTGCCCACCACTTCCTCGGGCTCAGGCCTGCGGCCGCTCTGCAAACTCTTCCATCCTTCATTTGCTGTCCTGAGGTGGAGGCGCCTATGACACCAGCCTTCCTATGGCCTGGAACCCAGCCTTGAGTGGGTACACAGACATCCCCTGCCAGAGAAACTTTCTCTTATTGTTTTTGAGACAGAGTCTTGCTCTGTTGCCTAGGCTGGAGTGCAGTGGCATGATCTCGGCTCACCACAACCACTGCCTCCCAGGTTCAAGCGATTGTCCCGCCTCAGCCTCTTGAGTAGCTGGGATTATAGGCGCCCTCCACCATGGCTAGCTAATTTTTGTATTTTTAGTAGAGACGGGGTTTCGCCATGTTGGCCAGGCTGGTCTTGAACTCCTGACCTCAGGTGATCTGCCTCCCTCAGCCTCCCAAACTGCTGGGATTACAGACATGAGCCATTGTACCTTACCTGGAGAATATTTTTCTGCTTCGAATAATCAATGGCAATTTCATAGACAAAGCCCTTCAGGGGCTGGTAGGTGTGAATATCTTTGTCAGGGGCACCCCAAAGCCCAGGCCATAAGGGCATCAGGCCATGGGAAGGACAGGGCAGAGACGACGGCAGTTCTCTTTCCCTAGCCCTTGTAGGGGTGTAAGGAACTGAGCTCAGCACAAGGGAACTGTGTTAAAATATATCTGCGGGTCTTTAATGTATAGAGGTGAAAAAGATGTTCAGCACAGGTTTTGAGAGATGGGGCCATGCCACGCCGCGCTAAGCCATGGGGGAAGCACTGGGTTTGGTTAGGAGACAGAAGGGCCAGGAAGCCCACTCAAGGCTGGGTTCCAGGCCATAGAAAGGCTGATGTCATAGGCGCCTCCACCTCAGAACAGCAGCTGAGGTATGGAAGAGCTTGCAGAGTGGCTGCAGGCCTGAGCCCGGGGAGGTGGTGGGCAGAGTGGACTGGGCCTCCCAAAGTTGCAAGGCCCAGAGCCCTTGTTGGGTTTTCTGCTGGAAAGACAGGGCAGAGCAGGAGAACTACCTAGGGCTGGCTGATTTGCATGTCGAGGGCTCTGGGCTCTGGGCTGTAGGGCTGGTGTCCCATTGTCTGGTAGCTGGCCTTGGGTTGATTTAGGGCCAGGGAAGTATTGGTTTGGCGGGTGAGAGTTAGACAGAGAAGGTGGTTGGGGATATGGGTTTGGGACTGGTCCGTTTGCCTATGAAAGGCGCCCTCAAAGGGAGTGGTTATTACCTCTAGGAATTAGCCAGCCCTGGGAGGGGCAGTCTCTTCCTGGCCAGCAAGGCCCCTGAGATGCCAAAACATTGTAAAATAACAAGCATGCTGAGCACAGGGGTGTCACCACATTCCCCAGGAATGCAGGAGAGGAAAGGAACCCATCATCTCGCCTTCTGAGCACCTGGCCAGAGGAGACAGCGGCAGCCCCGAAGCACAAGCAGCCGCCCGACGCGGGGCTTGTCTCCGGGATGCCAAACCACGGCTCTGTTTTCCATAGACATAATTGAATTGACGAGATGTTTAGTGACCTCTGGACCTGACTGAAGAAAAATGTATGTTTAAATAGTTAGAATTCTATTGCTGAAGGCTGTCATCAAATTCTGCTCCTTCAGAATGTTCTTCTCGGGCCGGGCGCGGTGGCTCACACCTGTAATCCCAGCACTTTGGGAGGCTGAGGTGTGTGGATCACCTGAGGTCGGGAGATCGAGACCTGCCTGGCCAATATAGCGAAACCCCGTCTCTACTAAAAATACAAAAGTTAGCCAGGTGTGATGGTGCATGCCTGAAATCCCAGCTACTGGGGAGGCTGAGGCGGGAGAATCGCTTGAACCCGGGAGGCGGAGGTTGCAGTGAGCCAAGATCGTGCCATTGAATTCCAGCCTGGGTGACAGAGCAACACTCCATCTCAAAAAAAAAAAAAGTGTTCTTATTTAGCAAAGAATGACAGCATATGTGCAGATGCATTCAGGAGCTCAAATGATACCTTGGAGGTCGTCTAGGTTGGGGATGCCCAAATGAGCCTAAGGTTTTCAGCCGTGAGGAAAACAATAATACTGTACTGTGTTTTTCCATCGCGTTGAGCATATTCCATTGAGAGGACTCCTTTTCACAGAATTCTACAATTACATCCTGCCTAGTTTTGGCATTAAAATGCTTTTTCTTTTATGAAATGATGGTGATGATCAATGGTAATGTGTTTGTTTATTTTTAAGGCAAAATTGGCAGAAGAAAAATCTGTGACCTGAATTAAAAAAAGAAGAATCGCAATGGCTTGCATTTATAATGGTGCTTTTCCACATAAAACGTACTTGCATGCAAATTATCTTCTTTAATAGTTCCACTGGGTTTTTGAAAACTCACTAAACACAAGTTGCGAGGTGGTGAAAGTTGCCCTGGCACCAGGAGTCAGAACATCCTGGGACTGGTGTGATGGTGTCTGGGGTTGCAGGGTGGTAAGGCCTGGGTTTGACACTCAGCTTCTCTCGTTTAGTAGCTGTGACATTTTGGACAAGTTACTTGATGTCTCTGAGCCTCAGCTTACTCAGTTGTGGAGAGATGAACATACTGTCATGCTGGGCGCAGTGGCTCATGCCTGTAATCCCAACACTTTGGGAGACCAAGGCAGGAGGATTGCCTGAGCTCAGGAGTTCGAGACCAGCCTGGGCAACATGGTGAAGCCCCATCTCTACTAAAATACAAAAAATTAGCCGCGCATGGTGGCGTGTGCCTATAATCCCAGCTACTTGGGAGGCTGAGGCAGGAGAATCGCTTGAACCCAGGAGGTGGAAGTTGCAGTGAGCCGAGATTGTGCCACTGCACTCCAGCCTGGCAACAGAGTGAGACTGCGTCTCAAAAATAAAATAAAATAAAATAAAAATAAATAAAGAAAAGAAAAGATGGCCATACCGTCTACTTCTTAGAGTTGCTGAGGGCACCAGAGATGGTATCTGTGAGATACTAGGATCCACGCACGGTGGATAGAAAGTACTGATGGTTCTCACTTGTTACTGGACGGATGTGCCTTGGAAGCTGGCACACCTGGTGCCTATGTGATGATGAATCTTATCAAGTGGGGCTCAGTCTTGCTGGCGCTCTGCTGGCCCTGCGGCTGCCTCAGTTGCCATTGTCACAGCAGTGTTTCCCCAAGCGTTGGAGTCCCCAGAGAGGAGGACATGAGCCGGCCAGAGAGCATGGGGCCTCTTGGGTTGGGAGTGTGGGGAGGGAGGCCACCATGGGCCTCTCAGGACAGGCACAGGTATAAGGTTGCAAGGGCTTGTCTGCAGTGGCTGTGCAGGGAGGGGTGTCCTGGACACTTTCTCCTTTGCGGCTGCCAGGCAGCCCCAGCCTTCACTGTGCAGTTGGCCAGGCGGCCTGGCAGCCTGCTGTCACTGGCGCGAGCCTGCTATTTGAAACCAAACTAGAGGAAGCCAAGGGAGCCATTGTGTGTGGGGGCTCGGTGGGGGCCAGAGAAGAGAGAGGGCCTTGGACTTGGGGGAGGAGACCTGAGCGACCTCCTGCTGAGCTGCTGTGCAGTCTCAGCTCCTGCCTGGGGCCTGTCTGTCTGTACGTGGAGTCCCTCCTGGGTCTGACGTTCTCAGCGTCTTCTGTTGCCGCTTCTCTGTCCCCTGGCTTCCTCTGTCTGTGCCTGTTTGTGTTTCTGCATTGTTCGTGCTGCTCCATTAGTTAGCACAGTGACCATTTCCAGAGTGCTTCCACCACACCTGCCATGGTGCAGGCTGTAGGGACTCAGAGATCTTACGTGTTTCCATCGAACCTCACTCCTTCTGTGCTTCCATCCAGTGTGCGTGGCACCATCCTCCAGGAGTCCAAGCCAGAAGCCTTCTAGACTTCTCTCTCTCTGTCACCATCCACTGTCAAATCAGCCGCTCCTAGTGTCACTCAACCTCCAGCAGTGCTATGAGACCCACCCACTCCGCTCTGTCCCCGTCCCTTCTCTAGTTGAGGCCCTGTCTTCTCTCTCCTGGACCATTGCATCCTCCGGTGCACTGGCCTCCCTGCCTCCTTACCTCCCTGCCTCCCTGCCTCTCTGCTTCCCATCTCACCCACTCTGGTCCTCCCTTCAGAGTGTCAGAGAGACTTTGGAGGAGGAAAGCCTGGTCCTCACAGCCCCTGCTTCCCCTCCTATGGCTCCGCTCCTATGAAGCGTGAATCTTGCCCCCATACGACCTTACCTGCCCATTTTCTCCTCTTCCTGTCAGCTGTCCCCCTTCCCTTCCACCCCGACTCTGGGAGGGGCACGGACTCTCTAAGCACAGTTTTCTTGTGGGCTAATTGGGAAGCCTGAGCAGCCCATCCATCTCTGTAGAGGAGACAGAGGCAGTTCCTCTGCAGCAAATGGTGGGAAGGATCAGGGTCCCTCTGTACCCCTCACTGTTGGCCTCTGCCCTTGTGGCCCCATTCATGGCAGCCGGGGTCGCTCATGCTGAATCCAGCAAGCCCAGCCCACCCCTCCTGCTGCCATATGCCACCACCATAGAAGAGGCAGAGGGCAGGGCTGTTGTCTCAAAGGGGCAGTAACTCCCCTTCCTCTGTCCGCACCCCCATCCAGGAACGTCTGGTGGGAGGAGGCATGACATTCTCCCAGGAGACCGGCCGCTGCCTCACCCTCTCCATGCCTCTCCCTTCCAGTCTCAGCAGCTCCACGAGGTGCAGGGCTCTGCAGTGCACAGGGCAGGAAAAGTGCGAGTGGAGAGGAGGCTCCCTCTGTCCCACCCCCACGCAGGATGGGTTGAGGGGCAGATTCTACAGCAAGAAGACCTGTCCATTGTGGCCCTCGAAGTTGGACCCGGCCTGTGTGGATGACAACAGCCACCCGACACATGGGACCCAAAGCCATGATGTCGCCTCATGGCTTTTCCAGGGCCAGTGCCTGGCGTTAGCTGCAGGGGTGGGGACAGCAGGCAGCTGTCCCACGTGCAGGGAGGGTCTTCCCACAGCCACGTCCACACATTAGAGCAGATGCTCTGTGGGGCTGTGAACTTCCTCTCGTCACCAGAAAAAGACCTGACAATGGTCACCGAGTCCCAGCTTTCCTCTCATCTGCAGAAAAAGACCTGGCAATGGTCACCGAGTCCCAACCTTTCTCTCATCCCCAGAAAAGGACCTGGCAATGGTCACCGAGTCCCAACCTTCCTCTCGTCCCCAGAAAAGGACCTGGCAATGGTTACTGAGTCCCAACCTTCCTCTCGTCCCCAGAAAAGGACGTGGTAATGGTCACCGAGTCCCAATCTTCTTCTCGTCCCCAGAAAAGGACCTGGCAATGGTCACCGAGTCCCAACCCTAGCCCCAGTCTGACCCTTTATCTTCATCCTCTGCTGAGCCTCTCTCCTGGCCACCACCTGAGTCCCAGTGTATCCCCAGCTGGGTCCTAACTCCAGCCCCTGGTCCTGGACTGAGCTTGGGTCCTCAGCTCAGACACAGAGAGATGTAGATGGCTCAGCTCACCTCTCCCCATCGTGGGCATGTGGTTTGACGTCACACCCCGCTGCCTAGGGTCAGTGACCAGAGGAACAGCTCTGAATGCCCTGACCAGCCACCAAAGGGCTTCCCTTCCCAGATACCCTCTGCCCCTGGCCTCCCCAGGAAGACCCCGCACCACAGACAAGGATGCGTGAAGCCCCTTGCCCACGACTGGCCTCTCCACTCCTCTGCCTGGTAACTGGTGTCTTTTCCTGGCCTGTGTGGGCAGCTTGCTGAGCACAGCTGCAGACAGGCTATATTTAGCCAGCTTTAATGAGCTCAGGGTGGCAGACGTCCGCCTTGGGAGCACTTTTCGTGCATGTGTGTGTATGTCTCTGCTTGGCATGGTTCCTTCTCATTGTGTGTGTGTGTGTGTGTGCCCTTGCACTTGTATGTGTGCATTAGCCTCTGCCAATGCATTGGTGTATTCACTTTCATGAGGATGTGCATTAGCCTCTATGCCAATGCATTGGTGCGTTCACTTTCATGAGGATGTGCATTAGCCTCTATGCCAGGGCATTGGTGCATTCACTTTCATGAGGATGTGCATTAGCCTCTATGCCAATGCATTGGTGTATTCACTTTCATGAGGATGTGCATTAGCCTCTATGCCAGTGCGTTGGTGCATTCACTTTCATGAGGATGAGTGTGCATCTCTGTGCCTATATGCAAGTCTATCTACGTAGCATCTGGGTTTTGCTGGGGCACGTGCAGCTTCCGACACTTATAGGGGTGCAAAATGGGAACAAATGATTAGTTCATTCACCCATTTGTTTAAAAAATATTTAATGAGCACTTTTGTATGCCAGCATCGTGATAGTCTTTGGGGATAAAATAGAGCAAAATCAAACCCAGTCCCAGCCCTTAAGGATCTCATCATCTGGGAGATGGAAGAGGGGAAGATAATAATCAAATAGTCATAAAATGAAAAGCATGAGGATTAACCCCAGGAAAGAGAGGACCGCGGTGCTTTTGCGGAGAGGACAGGAAGAGTGGAAGTCCTCCGGAAGGAAGGAACACTAAATTTCCTGTGGGAAGTATCTGGGCACGGGGCAGTGTAGAGAAGAGCCCAGGCCTGGGGAACATTTGCAGGGACCTGCGGTGAGAGGGAAAGGGGATGTGCGAAAACTGGCTGAGTTCAGAGAGGGAGGGGTGAGTGTGGGAGAGCGGAGCAGAAGGCAGGGGCTTGGTCCAGCTATGGGAAGCCTGGAGAGGGGTGGTGTGGGAGGAGGTGATGGGATTTGCACAGAGCACTTAGGATCCAGCCCGTGATGCAGTCAGGGTTCTAGCAGGAAACAGAAGGCTCACAAACCACAGGTGGAGGAGGGCTTAGCAGAGAGACTTTATTCACAGGTGAGTGAGGCTTCAAGGAAACCAAGAAGGCGTCAGCAGTACCCTGGGCTGTTCCCACCCCTGAAAGAGAAGAGCCCAGAGAGGCTGCTGCTCGTGCAGGAGCAGCGGAGATCACCTTACGATGACCCGAAGACCCGGCATGGAGGGGGCTCCCTTGTCCCAGTTCTCCTACTGGTGCTTTCCATCGGCTACACCCAACCAGTAGCAAGAGGGCCTTGGCCTCAGGCTGAGTCAGGCAGAGATGGGGCACTGTGGCTCCAGAGGGGCAAAGGGAGACCACACTGCACAGTCTACTTACTTCCACGTGGAAGAATCTCCCTTTCTTTTGTTTTTCTGTAAGCCACCTTGATTTTGACTGTGCATTCCCACGCAGCTGTGCCGGTGAAGGACTCCTCCTCCTCTGTGTGTCCAGGGGCTTCTCTTTCTTCCTTCTCCTGCCATTGCCCCAAAACTCCAGGGGTCTTCCCAGCACTCTGGTTGGGGAAGGGTGCCTGCAGCATGCACACATGTGCAAGGAGTCCTCCATCCACAACAGTGAGGACGAGGACCCCGGAACCCAGCCTAGTGATCCCTTTTGTCCTGGGCTTGCAGCTCCTAGCCTAGGGTTCAGGCTCCCTAGAGCATGGGATGGCCAGGTCTTCTTATGTTGATCTCCTTCTTCCTGGAGTTGCCAAGGGACCGGTAAAGAGGACTCTCTCCTCCACTCAGGGCCAGGGCGTGAGGATCTCTTTTCACCCTGAAGCATTCTCTGTCTCCTCAAATCCTTTCCTCTTGGGAACAAAAGAGCTTTTGGAAACAAAAGCCAGGAAGCTCTGCCACAAACCTTCCCGGAGGCAAAGGAGCCAGAGCTGGGAGAAAATATAAATTGGTATCTAAAAAAAACCCACCCTGCTACATGCACTTTAAACAAATTCTTATTTTTAATCTATCTTTTGAGTAGGTAGCACATGTACATGGTATAAAATGCCTCCCTCTCCGGTCTTCCAGCGCACACAATTCTCCCTAGAAGAAAAGATGATAACCAATTTCTTAGATTCCATTTCAGAGATAATCTCTGCATACGTGAGTCTATCCATAAATATGCATTTATATATATTTTTGTATCTGTATCCTCACGCAGAAGGGAGCACACAGTTCCTTTCATCATGCACCTTGCTTTTCTCAGATGTTGGTACTAGATCAAGATTGTCTCCTTAGCTCGGTACACTTAGAGCTGAGTTGTTTTTTGCAATGGGCGTGTGTGATTTCACTGTGGTACAATGTATTCAATCTGTCCCCTGCTGGTGGACGTATAGGTGCTTCCTGTCTTTTGCTATTGTGAAAGCACTGTGGCAATGGTGAGCATTGTGCATATGTCCTTTTGCACGTGGGCTTGGAATTGCTGGGTCAAAGGCATTTTGCATTTTGAATGACGTTGCCAGAGGGCCCTTCACAGAGGCTGTTTTACTCTCACCAGCAATGAATGCACAGGGTGTCACAACTGCCAATCCGACAGGTGAGGGGGAAAAAAAAAGTTGTTTCAGGGTAATTTCAATGAGCCTTCCTCTAGTTTAGGGTTCTGAGGTTGGGCACCTTTTTCCTATGTGTAAGAGCGATTCCCAGGCCCTGTGCTGGACGCCGCACACACTCGGCAGGTACTGCAGGTGCGCGTGGGCTGGAGCGTGCCACTGCATTCCTTTGTGTTTGTGCTGTTCCTGGCAAGGCCAGGGTGGACTTGACAGGGGATCATTAGGGCCTCAGGCCTAACAACCTAAGAAGTCCCTGCTCCCCATGGTAACCTCTCCCCACTCTTTCTTCCCTGCCAAGAGTCTCCCTGAGGAGGCAGGGCTGTGGCGTGAAGGCATTAGTAAGAGCAAAGAGACCATCCCTTTCTTACTCCCCTCCTTCAGGATGATGAAGAGCCCTGACCTGGTGACCTGGGTTCTAGTCCCCAGCCCTCCACTTATATCCTGAGAGAAATCACTTCACCTTTCCAATCCTTGGTTGTCTCATCTTTAAGATGGGGAGAGTACTCCTGGCCTCACAGGATGAATGTGAAGATTGCCTGAGATACCGGGTGAGGACTAGAAACTCAGGACCAATCTTAGGAGGGCTGTGTTTGTTGCAGAGGAGTCTGCAGGGGAATACCAGGGTTTAGGATGTCATGTCCCTCTAGCATCCCTGTGTCATGGTAGCAGAGTTTTCTCATGGTTGTATACCTGGAAATTTCACTGGGCCCGATTCAAGATGGCACCTCTGATCTGAACTGGGATTCCCCATGAGAACTGATCCTCTGAACTAACCCCGTGTTCACGTGGGGTATCTAACAACATGTTCTCAAGGGGCAGGGTTTGGGGCATAGGCCCTCGCAAGGGCCAGGCCCTGGACTGGGGTATGTCTCTGTGAAAGGCTCACTGGGCCATTGAAGGTTTGAACACATCACCTTAGCCTGGTTAGTCAGATGAATCCAGGCGGACGTGATTAGCTTCTGACTCTGAAAGGGTTAAGGAGTCACGGAGGGACCTCAGCCGCCAGCTCCCCACCACACTGGATGAAACTTCCCTCCCCAGCACCCTGCTACGTGGCCACTTATATAACTTGCTTGTCTAACCTCAGTGAAGGAGAACAGCCTGTCTGCAGGTCAGCACAGGTCACTCTTGAACTGTTGTAAACATTTCCTAGGTTGTGCTAAAACTTGGAATGACTCTCCAGAAACCACCCCAACCCTTATTCATCCTGGCTCTGCCCTCTGCTCCCTTGACCCACACATGCTCAGCATAGATTTGCAGGCAGCCGCTGTATCCCTCTGAGCCTGCTCTTCTCCAGGCTGGGTCTCTCAACCTCCTGAGCCCCTTTCTATAGCTTTCCTGCCCTGTTATTGGGCATCAGACATACCCTCGGCAGGGCCTGAGCTGCAGGGGCAGGGCAGGGATGTCCCCCTCTCATTTTGAACTGAGATCTCTGGTTTGTGCAGCCTTAGAGGTTGAGAAGTAACAGTGGCAGCCCCATGACCCTGACTCAGGCTGTTTGTAGCCTTTGGTCATGTGACTGATCTGAAGCACATGACCTAGGTCTTTGTCATATGACCTGACCTTGGTCACATGACCTATTCTTGGTCATGTGATCCCAGGGGCTTGAGAGCTATTTGAAGGCAGGTGCTGTGTCTGATTGGTCTTGGTGTTTTCAACCCTGACACAAGTTTGGGCAATAACCAATAGGGTAGGAATAGGCAAGTGGTATCGAGGTCTTTTTTTTTAAGTCCTTGGAAGGCTTTATTTTTATTTCATTTTATTATTTTATTTTTTCAAGATGAAGTTTTGCTCTTGTTGCCCAGGCTGGAGTGCAATAGTGGGATCTCTGCTTACTGCAACCTCCACCTGCTGGGTTCAAGTGATCCTCCTGCCTCAGCTTCCCAAGTAGCTGAGATTACAGGCACCTGCCACCATGCCTAATTTTTGTATTTTTAGTAGAGACGGGGTTTCACCATGTTGGCCAGGCTGGTCTCGAACTCCTGACCTCAACTGATCCACCCACCTTGGCCTCCAAAGTGCTGTGATTACAGGTGTGAGCCACCATGCCTAGCCTCAAGTTCGTTTTTAACCCAAACACACGATCTTAATTCACTCATCATGTTCCACATTTATTCTTTCCTTCCACAAGTATTTCTTGTCCTTTTATACTCCCTCATTAGCCTTTCAGCTCTCAGAGGGGAGAACATGTCACACCTTTTTCTTTGTAGTGTTTATATTGACTAAAATAGGAGGTTGTGGCTGGTTTTAAAATGTTCCTCGCATAGGCCGGGCACAGTGGCTCATGTCTGTAATCCCAGCACTTTGGGAGGCCAAGGCGGGCAGATCATGAGGTCAAGAGCTCGAGACCATCCTGGCCAACACTGTGAAACCCCGTCTTTACTAAAAATACAAAAATTAGCTGGACGTGGTGGCACATGCCTGTAGTCCCAGCTACTCAGGAGGCTGAGGCAGGAGAATTGCTGGAACCCGGGAGGCAGAGGTTGCAGTGAGCTGAGACTGCACCACTGCATTCCAGCCTGGCGACAGAGTGAGACTCCGTCTCAAAAAAAAAAAAAAAAAAAAAAAAAAAAAAAAAAAAAAAAAAAATTCCACGCATAAACATGACCATACTTGTATTATCTATCCAATAAACATTCGCAAATAGTTTTAAACTAAAAGAAATATGGACTCCTTAGAGAAAAATTGGAAAATAAATGAAAGTAGAAAGTAAAAAAAATATATATATATATAAAATCCATTGTCCCAGCATCTAGAGAAAACCACTGTAAACATTTTGGTGTGTTTTCTTCTAATACGAGGCCCCAAGCTCCTTCCCGCACCTCCCCCACCATTATTTAGATTGTCGTTTTTCCCTTTCTGCAAAGCTAGGGGCTGGGAAGCTGCAGAGGAGGGTGGCCTGCAGTCTGGCTGCTGAACAAACTCAGTGGCTTTTAAGTTTCACTCTCTTGGAGCCCTCAGGAACTGCCTAGGGACAGGGATGTGCTGGAGTGAGGAAGGTGGGCTCTGGGTCCCCCAACCTGCTTCAGCCAGAGCCAATCCACTTTTATCTTTGCAAATTGGGCTCCTAAGGAAACTTTCATTGGCTAAAATTTTCCCCTGTTTTTAAAAAAGTTTAAAAACCTTCAGAAGAGGGCCCATCATTTCCTCAGCTTCGTGCTGCTCCATCCACACAGTTACTGGCTGTTGGTCCCCACACCTTCTGTGTGGCCGCAGGTTCCCATTCATGAGCACACATTCCTTGAGCTCCTGTGGTGAGAGCTATGGGTTCCTTAGACAGTTTGTTATTCTGCCAGTGTGTTCCCCTCCCCAGATGCCCCTAAGCCTTTGGCATTCCCTTGAGCTGCTGGTCCAGTGACCCTATCTACGCCACATGCTACGATGCAGGGTCAGCGAGCTGGTTCCAGGCGAACTTATTAGAGCTGTGGGAGCCACTGCTCCCCTCCCCTCCCCACACTTCCCCTCCCTTCCCCGCCCCCCGCCTTTTTGTTTTTTGTTTTTTTTTTTTTGAG